>NW_027138249.1:0-64163 GCF_035084215.1 Heptranchias perlo
TGTGTGTGAGTGAGTGCGGGGTGTGTGTGTGTGAGTGAGTGCGGGGTGTGTGTGAGTGAGTGAGTGCGGGGTGTGTGTGAGTGAGTGAGTGCGGGGTGTGTGTGTGTGAGTGAGTGCGGGGTGTGTGTGTGTGAGTGAGTGCGGGGTGTGTGTGTGTGAGTGAGTGCGGTGTGTGTGTGAGTGAGTGAGTGCGGGGTGTGTGTGAGTGAGTGAGTGCGGGGTGTGTGTGTGTGAGTGAGTGCGGGGTGTGTGTGTGTGTGAGTGAGTGCGGGGTGTGTGTGTGTGAGTGAGTGCGGGGTGTGTGTGTGTGAGTGAGTGAGTGCGGGGTGTGTGTGTGTGAGTGAGTGCGGGGTGTGTGTGAGTGAGTGAGTGCGGGGTGTGTGTGTGTGAGTGAGTGCGGGGTGTGTGTGTGTGAGTGAGTGCGGGGTGTGTGTGTGTGAGTGAGTGCGGGGTGTGTGTGTGTGAGTGAGTGCGGTGTGTGTGAGTGAGTGAGTGCGGGGTGTGTGTGTGAGTGAGTGCGGGGTGTGTGTGAGTGAGTGAGTGCGGGGTGTGTGTGAGTGAGTGAGTGCGGGTGTGTGTGTGAGTGAGTGAGTGCGGGGTGTGTGTGTGTGAGTGAGTGCGGTGTGTGTGAGTGAGTGAGTGCGGGGTGTGTGTGTGTGAGTGAGTGCGGGGTGTGTGTGAGTGAGTGAGTGCGGGGTGTGTGTGTGTGAGTGAGTGAGTGCGGGGTGTGTGTGTGTGTGTGAGTGAGTGCGGGGTGTGTGTGTGTGAGTGAGTGCGGGGTGTGTGTGTGTGAGTGAGTGCGGGGTGTGTGTGAGTGAGTGAGTGCGGGGTGTGTGTGTGTGAGTGAGTGCGGGGTGTGTGTGAGTGAGTGAGTGCGGGGTGTGTGTGTGTGAGTGAGTGCGGGGTGTGTGTGTGTGAGTGAGTGCGGGGTGTGTGTGTGTGAGTGAGTGCGGGGTGTGTGTGTGTGAGTGAGTGCGGGGTGTGTGTGAGTGAGTGAGTGCGGGGTGGTGTGTGTGAGTGAGTGAGTGCGGGGGTGTGTGTGTGGTGTGTGAGTGAGTGCGGGTGTGTGTGAGTGAGTGAGTGCGGGGTGGTGTGTGTGTGAGTGAGTGCGGGGTGTGTGTGTGAGTGAGTGCGGGGTGTGTGTGTGTGAGTGAGTGCGGGGTGTGTGTGTGTGAGTGAGTGCGGGGTGTGTGTGTGTGAGTGAGTGCGGGGTGTGTGTGTGTGAGTGAGTGCGGGGTGTGTGTGAGTGAGTGAGTGCGGGGTGTGTGTGTGTGAGTGAGTGCGGGGTGTGTGTGTGTGTGAGTGAGTGCGGGGTGTGTGTGTGTGAGTGAGTGCGGGGTGTGTGTGTGTGAGTGCGGGGTGTGTGTGAGTGAGTGAGTGGGGTGTGTGTGAGTGAGTGAGTGCGGGGTGTGTGTGTGTGAGTGAGTGCGGGGTGTGTGTGAGTGAGTGCGGGGTGTGAGTGAGTGAGTGAGTGCGGGGTGTGTGTGAGTGAGTGAGTGCGGGGTGTGTGTGAGTGAGTGAGTGCGGGGTGTGTGGTGAGTGAGTGAGTGCGGGGTGTGTGTGTGTGAGTGAGTGCGGGGTGTGTGTGAGTGAGTGAGTGCGGGGTGTGTGTGTGTGAGTGAGTGCGGGGTGTGTGTGTGTGAGTGAGTGCGGGGTGTGTGTGAGTGAGTGAGTGCGGGGTGTGTGTGTGTGAGTGAGTGCGGGGTGTGTGTGTGTGAGTGAGTGCGGGGTGTGTGTGAGTGAGTGAGTGCGGGGTGTGTGTGAGTGAGTGAGTGCGGGGTGTGTGTGTGAGTGAGTGCGGGGTGTGTGTGTGTGTGAGTGAGTGCGGGGGTGTGTGTGAGTGAGTGAGTGCGGGGTGTGTGTGTGTGAGTGAGTGCGGGGTGTGTGTGTGTGTGAGTGAGTGCGGGGTGTGTGTGAGTGAGTGAGTGCGGGTGTGTGTGTGTGAGTGAGTGCGGGGTGTGTGTGTGTGAGTGAGTGCGGGTGTGTGTGTGTGAGTGAGTGCGGGGTGTGAGTGAGTGAGTGAGTGCGGGGTGTGTGTGAGTGAGTGAGTGCGGGGTGTGTGTGTGTGAGTGAGTGCGGGGTGTGTGTGAGTGAGTGCGGGGTGTGAGTGAGTGAGTGAGTGCGGGGTGTGTGTGAGTGAGTGAGTGCGGGGTGTGTGTGAGTGAGTGAGTGCGGGGTGTGTGTGTGTGAGTGAGTGCGGGCTGGGTGTGTGTGTGTGAGTGAGTGCGGGGTGTGTGTGAGTGAGTGCGGGGTGTGAGTGAGTGAGTGAGTGCGGGGTGTGTGTGAGTGAGTGAGTGCGGGGTGTGTGTGAGTGAGTGAGTGCGGGGTGTGTGTGAGTGAGTGCGGGGTGTGAGTGAGTGAGTGAGTGCGGGGTGTGTGTGTGTGAGTGAGTGCGGGGTGTGTGTGTGTGAGTGAGTGCGGGGTGTGTGTGTGTGAGTGAGTGCGGGGTGTGTGTGTGTGAGTGAGTGCGGGGTGTGTGTGAGTGAGTGCGGGGTGTGAGTGAGTGAGTGAGTGCGGGTGTGTGTGAGTGAGTGAGTGCGGGGTGTGTGTGAGTGAGTGAGTGCGGGGTGTGTGTGAGTGAGTGAGTGCGGGGTGTGTGTGAGTGAGTGAGTGAGTGTGATGTTCGGGAGTGAGGGAGGACGAGGACCCGTCACTCCCCGTTGCTCACTGATCCCGTGATGTCCGACTCATGAGGATCCTCCACCCGTTTCTTTTCCTCGTCGTCTAAAAATGGAATTTTTAAAATGAGGAACGGACGGAGCAGCTTCACCGTGAGCTCACCCTCGGGGAAAGAGGAACTGGATCACAAGAACAGGCACCCCTCCCTCCCTCACCCTCCCTCACTCACCCTCCCTCCCTCCCTCACCCTCCCTCCCTCACCCTCACTCCCTCACCCTCACTCCCTCACCCTCCCTCCCTCACCCTCCCTCCCTCACCCCTCCCTCCCTCACCCTCCCTCCCTCACCCTCACTCCCTCACCCTCCCTCCCTCACCCTCACTCCCTCACCCTCCCTCACTCCCTCACCCTCCCTCCCTCACCCTCACTCCCTCACCCTCCCTCCCTCACTCACCCTCCCTCCCTCCCCACCCCTCCCTCTCCCTCACCCTCCCCACCTCACCGCCCTCACCCTCTCCACCCCTCCCTCCTCCCACCCCATTCCACTGTTCCCTCCTCCCCCCTCCCCCTCCTCCCCCTCCCCCTCCTCCCCCTCCCCCTCCTCCCCCTCCCACCTTCTCTCCTCCCCTCCCTCTTCAACCTGTCCCCATAATTTAACCCTTTTAGCCCCGGTATCATTCTGGTGAATCTGCGCTGCACCCCCTCCAAGGCCAGTATATCCTCCCTGAGGTGCGGTGCCCAGAACTGAACCCAGTATCTCCCGATGGGGTCTGACCAGAGCTCTGTCCAGCTGTAAAATCATTTCCATCCCTTAGTAATCCAGCCCTCGAGATAAAGGCCAACGTTCGACGAGCCTTTTTAGTTATTTTTTGTACCTGTTCACCAGCTTTTAGTGATTTCTGTACTTGGACCCCTCAATCTCTCGGCTCCTCCACAGTTCCGAGCTTCTCACTATTTGGAAAATACTCTGATCTCCTTCTTAGGTCCAAAGTGGATGACTCACACTTCCCCACATAGAACCCCATCGGCCCCAGTTTTGCCCACTCACTAAGTTTGTTTGAAACTTCCTGCTCCCATCGCCACGATTGACCTGAAGAGAGTTCGGGGAATCTGAAGCAAGTGTGGGGCATGCCGCCTCCCATGGTCGACAGTCCCTGCCCTCGGGGTCAGGGGGGAGGCAGCTTGGAAGGGGTACACTTACTGGAATCTGCGCACGCTGATAGGTTTTCCAAAAATGAGATAACAGACACCAAAAATAAATATTGTGCAAGGACTGGTAGCTCATCCCCCATCCTGAGGTCATCACTTCCTCTTTGACAGAAAGACTCTGATTCAGATCAGGTCTGACAGACACATTCCAGCTCCTCTCCTCTGTCCTTCACCTGGCCACCGGACATCGAGCAGACTCAGACATGCAGAGCAGAGTTCTGCTGCTCCTCGGGATCCTCTGTTTCCTCGCAAGACTCACAGGTCGGTGTGTTCAAAGCTGCGTTCACTCTGCGTGTTTCAGTCAGTTCAGTGTTAGATCAGCAGAGCTCCACAGAGAGACAACAACTAGCCCCGTACAGTGATAACCGTGTGTACTGTACACCGTGTACAGTGATAACCGTGTGTACTGTACCCCCGTACAGTGATAACCGTGTGTACTGTACCCCTGTACAGTGATAACCGTGTGTACTGTACCCCCGTACAGTGATAACCGTGTGTACTGTACCCCTGTACAGTGATAACCGTGTGTACTGTACCCCCGTACAGTGATAACCGTGTGTACTGTACCCCTGTACAGTGATAACCGTGTGTACTGTACCCCCGTACAGTGATAACCGTGTGTAATGTACCCCTGTACAGTGATAACCGTGTGTACTGTACCCCCGTACAGTGATAACCGTGTGTACTGTACCCCTGTACAGTGATAACCGTGTCTACTGTACCCCCGTACAGTGATAACCGTGTGTACTGTACCCCCGTACAGTGATAACCGTGTGTACTGTACCCCCGTACAGTGATAACCGTGTGTACTGTACCCCCGTACAGTGATAACCGTGTGTACTGTACCCCCGTACAGTGATAACCGTGTGTACTGTACCCCTGTACAGTGATAACCGTGTGTACTGTACCCCTGTACAGTGATAACCGTGTGTACTGTACCCCCGTACAGTGATAACCGTGTGTACTGTACCCCTGTACAGTGATAACCGTGTGTACTGTACTCCCGTACCGTGATAACCGTGTGTACTGTACACCACGTACAGTGATAACCGTGTGTACTGTACTCCCGTACAGTGATAACCGTGTGTACTGTACCCCTGTACAGTGATAACCGTGTGTACTGTACTCCCGTACAGTGATAACCGTGTGTACTGTACACCACGTACAGTGATAACCGTGTGTACTGTACCCCCGTACAGTGATAACCGTGTGTACTGTACACCACGTACAGTGATAACCGTGTGTACTGTACCCCCGTACAGTGATAACCGTGTGTACTGTACACCACGTACAGTGATAACCGTGTGTACTGTACCCCCGTACAGTGATAACCGTGTGTACTGTACACCATGTACAGTGATAACCGTGTGTACTGTACTCCCGTACAGTGATAACCGTGTGTACTGTACCCCCGTACAGTGATAACCGTGTGTACTGTACACCATGTACAGTGATAACCGTGTGTACTGTACACCATGTACAGTGATAACCGTGTGTACTGTACTCCCGTACCGTGATAACCGTGTGTACTGTACACCACGTACAGATAACCGTGTGTACTGTACTCCCGTACAGTGATAACCGTGTGTACTGTACCCCCGTACAGTGATAACCGTGTGTACTGTACTCCCGTACAGTGATAACCGTGTGTACTGTACACCATGTACAGTGATAACCGTGTGTACTGTACTCCCGTACCGTGATAACCGTGTGTACTGTACACCACGTACAGATAACCGTGTGTACTGTACTCCCGTACAGTGATAACCGTGTGTACTGTACCCCCGTACAGTGATAACCGTGTGTACTGTACTCCCGTACAGTGATAACCGTGTGTACTGTACACCATGTACAGTGATAACCGTGTGTACTGTACTCCCGTACCGTGATAACCGTGTGTACTGTACCCCCGTACAGTGATAACCGTGTGTACTGTACACCACGTACAGATAACCGTGTGTACTGTACCCCCGTACAGTGATAACCGTGTGTACTGTACACCATGTACAGTGATAACCGTGTGTACTGTCTGTACCCCCATACAGTGATAACCGTGTGTACTGTACCCCTGTACAGTGATAACCGTGTGTACTGTACTCCCGTACCGTGATAACCGTGTGTACTGTACACCACGTACAGTGATAACCGTGTGTACTGTACCCCCGTACAGTGATAACCGTGTGTACTGTACCCCCGTACAGTGATAACCGTGTGTACTGTACCCCCGTACAGTGATAACCGTGTGTACTGTACCCCCGTACAGTGATAACCGTGTGTACTGTACCCCCGTACAGTGATAACCGTGTGTACTGTACTCCCGTACAGTGATAACCGTGTGTACTGTACCCCTGTACAGTGATAACCGTGTGTACTGTACACCATGTACAGTGATAACCGTGTGTACTGTACTCCCGTACAGTGATAACCGTGTGTACTGTACACCATGTACAGTGATAACCGTGTGTACTGTACACCATGTACAGTGATAACCGTGTACTGTACCCCCGTACAGTGATAACCGTGTGTACTGTACTCCCGTACAGTGATAACCGTGTGTACTGTACACCTCGTACAGTGATAACCGTGTGTACTGTACCCCCGTACAGTGATAACCGTGTGTACTGTACCCCCGTACAGTGATAACCGTGTGTACTGTACCCCCGTACAGTGATAACCGTGTGTACTGCACTCCCGTACAGTGATAACTGTGTGTACTGTACCCCCGTACAGTGATAACCGTGTGTACTGTACCCACGTACAGTGATAACCGTGTGTACTGTACACCCGTACAGTGATAACCGTGTGTACTGTACCCCTGTACAGTGATAACCGTGTGTACTGTACCCCCGTACAGTGATAACCGTGTGTACTGCACTCCCGTACAGTGATAACCGTGTGTACTGTACCCCCGTACAGTGATATCTGTGTGTACTGTACCCCTGTACAGTGATAACCGTGTGTACTGTACTCCCGTACAGTGATAACCGTGTGTACTGTACCCCCGTACAGTGATATCCGTGTGTACTGTACCCCCGTACAGTGATAACTGTGTGTACTGTACACCATGTACAGTGATAACTGTGTGTACTGTACCCCCGTACAGTGATAACCGTGTGTACTGTACTCCCGTACAGTGATAACCGTGTGTACTGTACTCCCGTACAGTGATAGCCGTGTGTACTGTACCCCCGTACAGTGATAACCGTGTGTACTGTACCCCCGTACAGTGATAACCGTGTGTACTGTACTCCCGTACAGTGATAACCGTGTGTACTGTACACCCGTACAGTGATAACCGTGTGTACTGTACTCCCGTACAGTGATAACTGTGTGTACTGTACCCCCGTACAGTGATATCCGTGTGTACTGTACCCCCGTACAGTGATAACTGTGTGTACTGTACACCCGTACAGTGATAACCGTGTGTACTGTACACCATGTACAGTGATAACCGTGTGTACTGTACCCCCGTACAGTGATAACCGTGTGTACTGTACCCCCGTACAGTGATAACCGTGTGTACTGTACACCATGTACAGTGATAACCGTGTGTACTGTACCCCCGTACAGTGATAACCGTGTGTACTGTACCCCCGTACAGTGATAACCGTGTGTACTGTACCCCCGTACAGTGATAGCCGTGTGTACTGTACACCCCGTACAGTGATAACCGTGTGTACTGTACACCGCGTACAGTGATAACCGTGTGTACTGTACACCACATACAGTGATAACCGTGTACTGTACTCCCGTACAGTGATAACCGTGTGTACTGTACTCCTGTACAGTGATAACCGTGTGTACTGTACACCATGTACAGTGATAACCGTGTGTACTGTACACCACGTACAGTGATAGCCGTGTGTACTGTACCCCCGTACAGTGATAGCCGTGTGTACTGTACACCATGTACAGTGATAACCGTGTGTACTGTACACCGCGTACAGTGATAACCGTGTGTACTGTACACCACATACAGTGATAACCGTGTACTGTACTCCCGTACAGTGATAACCGTGTGTACTGTACTCCCGTACAGTGATAACCGTGTGTACTGTACCCCCGTACAGTGATAACCGTGTGTACTGTACCCCGTACAGTGATAACCGTGTGTACTGTACCCCCGCACAGTGATAACCGTGTGTACTGTACACCACGTACAGTGATAACCGTGTGTACTGTACACCACGTACAGTGATAACCGTGTGTACTGTACACCACGTACAGAGATAACCGTGTGTACTGTACACCACGTACAGTGATAACCGTGCATACTGTACCCCGTACAGTGATAACCGTGTGTACTGTACACCACGTACAGTGATAACCGTGTGTACTGTACCCCCATACAGTGACAACTGTGTGTACAGTACACCGTGTACAGTGATAACCGTGTGTACTGTACCCCGTACAGTGATATCCGTGTGTACTGTACCCCCGTACAGTGATAACCGTGTGTACTGTACACCACGTACAGTGATAACCGTGTACTGTACCCCCATACAGTGATAACCGTGTGTACTGTACACCACGTACAGTGATAACCGTGTACTGTACCCCATACAGTGACAACCGTGTGTACTGTACTCCCGTACAGTGACAACCGTGTGTACTGTACACCATGTACAGTGATAACCGTGTGTACTGTACCCCGTACAGTGATAACCGTGTGTACTGTACTCCCGTACAGTGATAACCGTGTGTACTGTACACCTCGTACAGTGATAACCGTGTACTGTACCCCCATACAGTGATAACCGTGTGTACTGTACACCACGTACAGTGATAACCGTGTACTGTACCCCCATACAGTGACAACCGTGTGTACTGTACTCCCGTACAGTGACAACCGTGTGTACTGTACACCGTGTACAGTGATAACCGTGTGTACTGTACCCCGTACAGTGATAACCGTGTGTACTGTACTCCCGTACAGTGATAACCGTGTGTACTGTACCCCGTACAGTGATATCCGTGTGTACTGTACCCCCGTACAGTGATAACCGTGTGTACTGTACCCTGTACAGTGATAACCGTGTGTACTGTACACCGCGTACAGTGATAACCGTGTGTACTGTACACCGCGTACAGTGATAACCGTGTGTACTGTACCCTGTACAGTGATAACCGTGTGTACTGTACACCCGTACAGTGATAACCGTGTGTACTGTACACCGCGTACAGTGATAACCGTGTGTACTGTACACCGCGTACAGTGATAACCGTGCGTACTGTACCCTGTACAGTGATAACCGTGTGTACTGTACACCGCGTACAGTGATAACGGTGTGTACTGTACACCGCGTACAGTGATAACCGTGTGTACTGTACCCCGTACAGTGATATCCGTGTGTACTGTACACCGCGTACAGTGATAACCGTGCGTACTGTACCCCCGTACAGTGATAACTGTGTGTACTGTACACCCGTACAGTGATAACCGTGTGTACTGTACACCGCGTACGGATAACCGTCTGTACTGTACACCACGTACAGTGATAACCGTGTGTACTGTACACCGCGTACAGTGATAACCGTGTGTACTGTACACCCCGTACAGTGATAACAGTGTGTACTGTACACCGCTTACAGTGATAACCGTGTGTACTGTACACCGCGTACAGTGATAACCGTGTGTACTGTACACCACGTACAGATAACCGTGTGTACTGTACACCGTGTACAGTGATAACCGTGTGTACTGTCCCCCGTACATTGATATCCGTGTGTACTGTACACCCGTACAGTGATAACCGTGTGTACTGTACACCGCGTAAAGATAACCGTGTGTACTATACACCATGTACAGTGATAACCGTGTGTACTGTACACCACGTACAGTGATAACCGTGTGTACTGTACACCCCATACAGTGATAACCGTGTGTACTGTACACCATGTACAGTGATAACCGTGTGTACTGTACACCCGTACAGTGATAACCGTGTGTACTGTACACCCGTACAGTGATAACCGTGTGTACTGTACACCACGTACAGTGATAACTGTGTGTACTGTACCCCCGTACAGTGATAACCGTGTGTACTGTACACCCGTACAGTGATAACCGTGTGTACTGTACCCCCGTACAGAGATAACCGTGTGTACTGTACACCACGTACAGTGATAACCGTGTGTACTGTGCTCCCGTAAAGAGATAACCGTGTGTACTGTACACGTTCAGTGATAACCGTGTGTACTGTACACCACGTACAGTGATAACCGTGTGTACTGTGCTCCCGTACAGAGATAACCGTGTGTACTGTACACGTTCAGTGATAACCGTGTGTACTGTACACCACGTACAGTGATAACCGTGTGTACTGTACACCCGTACAGTGATAACCGTGTGTACTGTACACCGCGTACAGATAACCGTGTGTACTGTACACCACGTACAGTGATAACCGTGTGTACTGTACACCGCGTACAGTGATAACCGTGTGTACTGTACACCCCGTACAGTGATAACCGTGTGTACTGTACACCATGTACAGTGATAACCGTGTGTACTGTACACCCGTACAGTGATAACCGTGTGTACTGTACACCACGTACAGTGATAACCGTGTGTACTGTACACCGCGTACAGTGATAACCGTGTGTACTGTACACCCCGTACAGTGATAACTGTGTGTACTGCACACCGTGTACAGTGATAACCATGTGTACTGTACACCCGTACAGTGATAACCGTGTGTACTGTACACCGTGTACAGATAACCGTGTGTACTATACACCACGTACAGTGATAACCGTGTGTACTGTACACCATGTACAGTGATAACCGTGTGTACTGTACACCCGTACAGTGATAACCGTGTGTACTGTACACCCGTACAGTGATAACCGTGTGTACTGTACACCACGTACATAGATAACCGTGTGTACTGTACCCCCGTACAGTGATAACCGTGTGTACTGTACACCCGTACAGTGATAACCGTGTGTACTGTACCCCCGTACAGAGATAACCGTGTGTACTGTACACCCGTACAGTGATAACCGTGTGTACTGTACACCACGTACAGTGATAACCGTGTGTACTGTACACCGCGTACAGTGATAACCGTGTGTACTGTACACCGCGTACAGTGATAACCGTGTGTACTGTACACCCTGTACAGTGATAACTGTGTGTGCTGTACACCACGTACAGTGATAACCGTGTGTGTGATAACCGTGTGTACTGTACACCACGTACAGTGATAACCGTGTGTACTGTACACCACGTACAGTGATAACCGTGTGTACTGTACACCCCGTACAGTGATAACCGTGTGTACTGTACCCCTGTACAGTGATAACCGTGTGTACTGTACCCCCGTACAGTGATAACCATGTGTACTGTACACCGCGTACAGTGATAACCGTGTGTACTGTACTCCCGTACAGTGACAACCGTGTGTACTGTACACCGCGTACAATGATAACCGTGTGTACTGTACTCCCGTACAGTGATAACCTTGTGCACTGTACCCCCGTACAGTGATAACCGTGTGTACTGTACTCTCGTACAGTGACAACTGTGTGTACTGTACACCGCGTACAGTGATAACCGTGTGTACTGTACACCCGTACAGTGATAACCGTGTGTACTGTACCCCCGTACAGAGATAACCGTGTGTACTGTACACCACGTACAGTGATAACCGTGTGTACTGTGCTCCCGTGCAGAGATAACCGTGTGTACTGTACACATTCAGTGATAACCGTGTGTACTGTACTCCCGTACAGTGACAACCGTGTGTACTGTACACCACGTACAGTGATAACCGTGTGTACTGTACACCACGTACAGTGATAACCGTGTGTACTGTACACCGCGTACAGTGATAACAGTGTGTACTGTACACCACGTACAGTGATAACCGTGTGTACTGTACCCCCGTACAGTGATAACCGTGTGTACTGTACCCCCGTACAGTGATAACCGTGTGTACTGTACTCCCGTACAGTGATAACCGTGTGTACTGTACACCATGTACAGTGATAACCGTGTGTACTGTACACCCGTACAGTGATATCCGTGTGTACTGTACCCCCGTACAGTGATAACCGTGTGTACTGTACCCCCGTACAGTGATAACCGTGTGTACTGTACTCCCATACAGTGATAACCGTGTGTACTGTACCCCCGTACAGTGATAACCGTGTGTACTGTACTCCCGTACAGTGATAACCGTGTGTACTGTACCCCCGTACAGTGATAACCGTGTGTACTGTACACCGCGTACAGTGATAACCGTGTGTACTGTCTGTACCCCCCATACAGTGATAACAGTGGGTACTGTCTGTACCCCCATACAGTGATAACAGTGGGTACTGTCTGTACCCCCCATACAGTGATAACAGTGGGTACTGTCTGTACCCCCATACAGTGATAACAGTGGGTACTGTCTGTACCCCCATACAGTGATAACAGTGGGTACTGTCTGTACCCCCCATACAGTGATAACAGTGGGTACTGTCTGTACCCCCATACAGTGATAACAGTGGGTACTGTCTGTACCCCCATACAGTGATAACAGTGGGTACTGTCTGTACTCCCCATACAGTGATAACAGTGGGTACTGTCTGTACCCCCCCATACAGTGATAACAGTGGGTACTGTCTGTACCCCTCCCCATACAGTGATAACAGTGGGTACTGTCTGTACCCCCCCATACAGTGATAACAGTGGGTACTGTCTGTACCCCCATACAGTGATAACAGTGGGTACTGTCTGTACCCCTCCCCATACAGTGATAACAGTGGGTACTGTCTGTACCCCTCCCCATACAGTGATAACAGTGGGTACTGTCTGTACCCCTCCCCATACAGTGATAACAGTGGGTACTGTCTGTACCCCCCATACAGTGATAACAGTGGGTACTGTCTGTACCCCCATACAGTGATAACAGTGGGTACTGTCTGTACCCCCCATACAGTGATAACAGTGGGTACTGTCTGTACCCCCATACAGTGATAACAGTGGGTACTGTCTGTACCCCCCATACAGTGATAACAGTGGGTACTGTCTGTACCCCCCCATACAGTGATAACAGTGGGTACTGTCTGTACCCCCCATACAGTGATAACAGTGGGTACTGTCTGTACCCCTCCCCATACAGTGATAACAGTGGGTACTGTCTGTACCCCCCATACAGTGATAACAGTGGGTACTGTCTGTACCCCCCCATACAGTGATAACAGTGGGTACTGTCTGTACCCCCCATACAGTGATAACAGTGGGTACTGTCTGTACCCCTCCCCATACAGTGATAACAGTGGGTACTGTCTGTACCCCCCATACAGTGATAACAGTGGGTACTGTCTGTACCCCTCCCCATACAGTGATAACAGTGGGTACTGTCTGTACCCCCCATACAGTGATAAAAGTGGGTACTGTCTGTACCCCTCCCCATACAGTGATAACAGTGGGTACTGTCTGTACCCCTCCCCATACAGTGATAACAGTTGGTACTGTCTGTACCCCCCCATACAGTGATAACAGTGGGTACTGTCTGTACCCCCCATACAGTGATAACAGTGGGTACTGTCTGTACCCCCCATACAGTGATAACAGTGGGTACTGTCTGTACCCCTCCCCATACAGTGATAACAGTGGGTACTGTCTGTACCCCCATACAGTGATAACAGTGGGTACTGTCTGTACCCCCCCATACAGTGATAACAGTGGGTACTGTCTGTACCCCTCCCCATACAGTGATAACAGTGGGTACTGTCTGTACCCCCCATACAGTGATAACAGTGGGTACTGTCTGTACCCCCATACAGTGATAACAGTGGGTACTGTCTGTACCCCCCATACAGTGATAACAGTGGGGACTGTCTGTACCCCCCATACAGTGATAACAGTTGGTACCTTCTGTTCCCCCCATACAGTGATAACAGTGGGTACTGTCTGTACCCCCCATACAGTGATAACAGTGGGGACTGTCTGTACCCCCCATACAGTGATAACAGTTGGTACCTTCTGTTCCCCCCATACAGTGATAACAGTGGGTACTGTCTGTACCCCCCATACAGTGATAACAGTGGGGACTGTCTGTACCCCCCATACAGTGATAACAGTTGGTACCTTCTGTTCCCCCCATACAGTGATAACAGTGGGTACTGTCTGTACCCCCCATACAGTGATAACAGTGGGTACTGTCTGTACCCCCCATACAGTGATAACAGTGGGTACTGTCTGTACCCCTCCCCATACAGTGATAACAGTGGGTACTGTCTGTACCCCCCATACAGTGATAACAGTGGGTACTGTCTGTACCCCCCCATACAGTGATAACAGTGGGTACTGTCTGTACCCCCCCATACAGTGATAACAGTGGGTACTGTCTGTACCCCTCCCCATACAGTGATAACAGTGGGTACTGTCTGTACCCCCATACAATGATAACAGTGGGTACTGTCTGTACCCCCCATACAATGATAACAGTGGGTACTGTCTGTACCCCCCATACAATGATAACAGTGGGTACTGTCTGTACCCCCCATACAGTGATAACAGTTGGTACTGTCTGTACCCCCCATACAGTGATAACAGTGGGTACTGTCTGTACCCCCCATACAGTGATAACAGTGGGTACTGTCTGTACCCCCCATACAGTGATAACAGTGGGTACTGTCTGTACCCCCCATACAGTGATAACAGTGGGTACTGTCTGTACCCCTCCCCATACAGTGATAACAGTGGGTACTGTCTGTACCCCCCATACAGTGATAACAGTGGGTACTGTCTGTACCCCTCCCCATACAGTGATAACAGTGGGTACTGTCTGTACCCCCCATACAGTGATAACAGTGGGTACTGTCTGTACCCCTCCCCATACAGTGATAACAGTGGGTACTGTCTGTACCCCCCATACAATGATAACAGTGGGTACTGTCTGTACCCCCCATACAGTGATAACAGTGGGTACTGTCTGTACCCCCCCATACAGTGATAACAGTGGGTACTGTCTGTACCCCTCCCCATACAGTGATAACAGTGGGTACTGTCTGTACCCCCCCATACAGTGATAACAGTGGGTACTGTCTGTACCCCCCATACAGTGATAACAGTGGGTACTGTCTGTACCCCCCATACAGTGATAACAGTGGGTACTGTCTGTACCCCCCATACAATGATAACAATGGGTACTGTCTGTACCCCCCATACAGTGATAACAGTGGGTACTGTCTGTACCCCCCATACAGCGATAACAGTGGGTATTGTCTGTACCCCCCATACAGTGATAACAGTGGGTACTGTCTGTACCCCCCATACAGTGATAACAGTGGGTACTGTCTGTACCCCCCATACAATGATAACAGTGGGTACTGTCTGTACCCCCCCATACAGTGATAACAGTGGGTACTGTCTGTACCCCCCCATACAGTGATAACAGTGGGTACTGTCTGTACCCCCCATACAGTGATAACAGTGGGTACTGTCTGTACCCCCCATACAGTGATAACAGTGGGTACTGTCTGTACCCCCCATACAGTGATAACAGTGGGTATTGTCTGTACCCCCCATACAGTGATAACAGTGGGTACTGTCTGTACCCCCATACAGTGATAACAGTGGGTACTGTCTGTACCCCCCATACAATGATAACAGTGGGTACTGTCTGTACCCCCCCATACAGTGATAACAGTGGGTACTGTCTGTACCCCCCCATACAGTGATAACAGTGGGTACTGTCTGTACCCCCCCATACAGTGATAACAGTGGGTACTGTCTGTACCCCCCCATACAATGATAACAGTGGGTACTGTCTGTACCCCCCCATACAGTGATAACAGTGGGTACTGTCTGTACCCCCCCATACAGTGATAACAGTGGGTACTGTCTATACCCCTCCCCATACAGTGATAACAGTGGGTACTGTCTGTACCCCTCCCCATACAGTGATAACAGTGGGTACTGTCTGTACCCCCCATACAGTGATAACAGTGGGTACTGTCTGTACCCCCCCATACAGTGATAACACTGGGTACTGTCTGTACCCCCCATACAGTGATAACAGTGGGTACTGTCTGTACCCCCATACAGTGATAACAGTGGGTACTGTCTGTACCCCCATACAGTGATAACAGTGGGTGCTGTCTGTACCCCCCATACAGTGATAACAGTTGGTACTGTCTGTACCTCCCATACAGTGATAACAGTGGGTACTGTCTGTACCCCCCCATACAGTGATAACAGTGGGTACTGTCTGTACCCCCCATACAGTGATAACAGTGGGTACTGTCTGTACCCCCCCATACAGTGATAACAGTGGGTACTGTCTGTACCCCCCATACAGTGATAACAGTGGGTACTGTCTGTACCCCCCATACAGTGATAACAGTGGGTACTCTCTGTACCCCCCATACAGTGATAACAGTGGGTACTGTCTGTACCCCCCCATACAGTGATAACAGTGGGTACTGTCTGTACCCCCCATACAGTGATAACAGTGGGTACTGTCTGTACCCCCCATACAGTGATAACAGTTGGTACTGTCTGTACCCCTCATACAGTGATAACAGTGGGTACTGTCTGTACCCCTCCCCATACAGTGATAACAGTGGGTACTGTCTGTACCCCCCCATACAGTGATAACAGTGGGTACTGTCTGTACCCCCCATACAGTGATAACAGTGGGTACTGTCTGTACCTCCCATACAGTGATAACAGTGGGTACTGTCTGTACCCCCCATACAGTGATAACAGTGGGTACTGTCTGTACCCCCCCATACAGTGATAACAGTGGGTACTGTCTGTACCCCTCCCCATACAGTGATAATAGTGGGTACTGTCTGTACCCCTCCCCATACAGTGATAACAGTGGGTACTGTCTGTACCCCCCATACAGTGATAACAGTGGGTACTGTCTGTACCCCCCATACAGTGATAACAGTGAGTACTGTCTGTACCCCCCATACAGTGATAACAGTGGGTACTGTCTGTACCCCCCATACAGTGATAACAGTGGGTACTGTCTGTACCCCTCATACAGTGATAACAGTGGGTACTGTCTGTACCCCCCATACAGTGATAACAGTGAGTACTGTCTGTACCCCCCATACAGTGATAACAGTGAGTACTGTCTGTACCCCCCATACAGTGATAACAGTGGTTACTGTCTGTACCCCCCATACAGTGATAACAGTGGGTACTGTCTGTACCCCTCCCCATACAGTGATAACAGTGGGTACTGTCTGTACCCCCCATACAGTGATAACAGTGGGTACTGTCTGTACCCCCATACAGTGATAACAGTGGGTACTGTCTGTACCCCCCCATACAGTGATAACAGTGGGTACTGTCTGTACCCCCCATACAGTGATAACAGTGGGTACTGTCTGTACCCCCCCATACAGTGATAACAGTGGGTACTGTCTGTACCCCCCATACAGTGATAATAGTGGGTACTGTCTGTACCTCCCATACAGTGATAACAGTGGGTACTGTCTGTACCCCCCATACAGTGATAACAGTGGGTACTGTCTGTACCCCCCATACAGTGATAACAGTGGGTACTGTCTGTACCCCCATACAGTGATAACAGTGGGTACTGTCTGTACCCCCCATACAGTGATAACAGTGGGTACTGTCTGTACCCCCCATACAGTGATAACAGTGGGTACTGTCTGTACCCCCCCATACAGTGATAACAGTGGGTACTGTCTGTACCCCCCATACAGTGATAACAGTGGGTACTGTCTGTACCCCCATACAGTGATAACAGTGGGTACTGTCTGTACCCCCATACAGTGATAACAGTGGGTACTGTCTGTACCCCCATACAGTGATAACAGTGGGTACTGTCTGTACCCCCCATACAGTGATAACAGTGGGTACTGTCTGTACCCCCCCATACAGTGATAACAGTGGGTACTGTCTGTACCCCCATACAGTGATAACAGTGGGTACTGTCTGTACCCCCCATACAGTGATAACAGTGGGTACTGTCTGTACCCCCCCCGTACAGTGATAACAGTGGGTACTGTCTGTACCCCCCCATACAGTGATAACAGTGGGTACTGTCTGTACCCCCACATACAGTGATAACAGTGGGTACTGTCTGTACCCCCCATACAGTGATCACAGTGGGTACTGTCTGTACCCCCCCATACAGTGATAACAGTGGGTACTGTCTGTACCCCTCCCCATACAGTGATAACAGTGGGTACTGTCTGTACCCCCCATACAGTGATCACAGTGGGTACTGTCTGTACCCCCCCATACAGTGATAACAGTGGGTACTGTCTGTACCCCTCCCCATACAGTGATAACAGTGGGTACTGTCTGTACCCCTCCCCATACTGTGATAACAGTGGGTACTGTCTGTACCCCCCATACAGTGATAACAGTGGGTACTGTCTGTACCCCCCATACAGTGATAACAGTGGGTACTGTCTGTACCCCTATACAGTGATAACAGTGGGTACTGTCTGTACCCCTCCCCATACTGTGATAACAGTGGGTACTGTCTGTACCCCTATACAGTGATAACAGTGGGTACTGTCTGTACCCCCATACAGTGATAACAGTGGGTACTGTCTGTACCCCCCATACAGTGATAACAGTGGGTACTGTCTGTACCCCCCCCATACAGTGATAACAGTGGGTACTGTCTGTACCCCTATACAGTGATAACAGTGGGTACTGTCTGTACCCCTCCCCATACTGTGATAACAGTGGGTACTGTCTGTACCCCCCATACAGTGATAACAGTGGGTACTGTCTGTACCCCCCATACAGTGATAACAGTGGGTACTGTCTGTACCCCCCCATACAGTGATAACAGTGGGTACTGTCTGTACCCCCCCATACAGTGATAACAGTGGGTACTGTCTGTACCCCCCCATACAGTGATAACAGTGGGTACTGTCTGTACCCCCCCATACAGTGATAACAGTGGGTACTGTCTGTACCCCTCCCCATACAGTGATAACAGTGGGTACTGTCTGTACCCCCCATACAGTGATAACAGTGGGTACTGTCTGTACCCCCCCATACAGTGATAACAGTGGGTACTGTCTGTACCCCTCCCCATACAGTGATAACAGTGGGTACTGTCTGTACCCCCCATACAGTGATAACAGTGGGTACTGTCTGTACCCCCCCATACAGTGATAACAGTGGGTACTGTCTGTACCCCTCCCCATACAGTGATAACAGTGGGTACTGTCTGTACCCCCCATACAATGATAACAGTGGGTACTGTCTGTACCCCCCCATACAGTGATAATAGTGGGTACTGTCTGTACCCCCCCCCATACAGTGATAACAGTGGGTACTGTCTGTACCCCCCATACAGTGATAACAGTGGGTACTGTCTGTACCCCCCATACAGTGATAACAGTGGGTACTGTCTGTACCCCCATACAGTGATAACAGTGGGTACTGTCTGTACCCCCCATACAGTGATAACAGTGGGTACTGTCTGTACCCCCCCCATACAGTGATAACAGTGGGTACTGTCTGTACCCCCATACAGTGATAACAGTGGGTACTGTCTGTACCCCCCATACAGTGATAACAGTGGGTACTGTCTGTACCCCCCATACAGTGATAACAGTGGGTACTGTCTGTACCCCCCATACAGTGATAACAGTGGGTACTGTCTGTACCCCCCCCATACAGTGATAACAGTGGGTACTGTCTGTACCCCCCATACAGTGATAACAGTGGGTACTGTCTGTACCCCCCATACAGTGATAACAGTGGGTACTGTCTGTACCCCCCCATACAGTGATAACAGTGGGTACTGTCTGTACCCCCCATACAGTGATAACAGTGGGTACTGTCTGTACCCCTCCCCATACAGTGATAACAGTGGGTACTGTCTGTACCCCCCCATACAGTGATAACAGTGGGTACTGTCTGTACCCCCCCCATACAGTGATAACAGTGGGTACTGTCTGTACCCCCCATACAGTGATAACAGTGGGTACTGTCTGTACCCCTCCCCATACAGTGATAACAGTGGGTACTGTCTGTACCCCCCCCATACAGTGATAACAGTGGGTACTGTCTGTACCCCCCATACAGTGATAACAGTGGGTACTGTCTGTACCCCTCCCCATACAGTGATAACAGTGGGTACTGTCTGTACCCCCCATACAGTGATAACACTGGTTACTGTCTGTACCCCTCCCCATACAGTGATAACAGTGGGTACTGTCTGTACCCCCCATACAGTGATAACAGTGGGTACTGTCTGTACCCCCCATACAGTGATAACAGTGGGTACTGTCTGTACCCCCCATACAGTGATAACAGTGGGTACTGTCTGTACCCCCATACAGTGATAACACTGGTTACTGTCTGTACCCCTCCCCATACAGTGATAACAGTGGGTACTGTCTGTACCCCCCATACAATGATAACAGTGGGTACTGTCTGTACCCCTCCCCATACAGTGATAACAGTGGGTACTGTCTGTACCCCCCCCCATACAGTGATAACAGTGGGTACTGTCTGTACCCCCCATACAGTGATAACAGTGGGTACTGTCTGTACCCCCCCCATACAGTGATAACAGTGGGTACTGTCTGCACCCCCCCATACAGTGATAACAGTGGGTACTGTCTGTACCCCTCCCCATACAGTGATAACAGTGGGTACTGTCTGTACCCCCCATACAGTGATAACACTGGTTACTGTCTGTACCCCTCCCCATACAGTGATAACAGTGGGTACTGTCTGTACCCCCCATACAATGATAACAGTGGGTACTGTCTGTACCCCTCCCCATACAGTGATAACAGTGGGTACTGTCTGTACCCCCCCCCATACAGTGATAACAGTGGGTACTGTCTGTACCCCTCCCCATACAGTGATAACAGTGGGTACTGTCTGTACCCCCCATACAATGATAACAGTGGGTACTGTCTGTACCCCCCATACAGTGATAACAGTGGGTACTGTCTGTACCCCCCATACAGTGATAACAGTGGGTACTGTCTGTACCCCCCCATACAGTGATAACAGTGGGTACTGTCTGTACCCCCCCCATACAGTGATAACAGTGGGTACTGTCTGTACCCCTCCCCATACAGTGATAACAGTGGGTACTGTCTGTACCCCCCCATACAGTGATAACAGTGGGTACTGTCTGTACCCCCCATACAGTGATAACAGTGGGTACTGTCTGTACCCCCCATACAGTGATAACAGTGGGTACTGTCTGTACCCCCATACAGTGATAACAGTGGGTACTGTCTGTACCCCCATACAGTGATAACAGTGGGTACTGTCTGTACCCCCCATACAGTGATAACAGTGGGTACTGTCTGTACCCCCCATACAGTGATAACAGTGGGTACTGTCTGTACCCCCCATACAGTGATAACAGTGGGTACTGTCTGTACCCCCATACAGTGATAACAGTGGGTACTGTCTGTACCCCCCATACAGTGATAACAGTGGGTACTGTCTGTACCCCCATACAGTGATAACAGTGGGTACTGTCTGTACCCCCCATACAGTGATAACAGTGGGTACTGTCTGTACCCCTCCCCATACAGTGATAACAGTGGGTACTGTCTGTACCCCCCATACAGTGATAACAGTGGGTACTGTCTGTACCCCCCCATACAGTGATAACAGTGGGTACTGTCTGTACCCCTCCCATACAGTGATAACAGTGGTTACTGTCTGTACCCCCCCATACAGTGATAACAGTGGGTACTGTCTGTACCCCCCATACATTGATAACAGTGGGTACTGTCTGTACCCCCCATACAGTGATAACAGTGGGTACTGTCTGTACCCCCCATACAGTGATAACAGTGGGTACTGTCTGTACCCCCCCATACATTGATAACAGTGGGTACTGTCTGTACCCCCCATACAGTGATAACAGTGGGTACTGTCTGTACCCCCCCATACAGTGATAACAGTGGGTACTGTCTGTACCCCCCCATACAGTGATAACAGTGGGTACTGTCTGTACCCCCCATACAGTGATAACAGTGGGTACTGTCTGTACCCCCCCATACAGTGATAACAGTGGGTACTGTCTGTACCCCCCATACAGTGATAACAGTGGGTACTGTCTGTACCCCCCCATACAATGATAACAGTGGGTACTGTCTGTACCCCCCCATACAGTGATAACAGTGGGTACTGTCTGTACCCCCCATACAGTGATAACAGTGGGTACTGTCTGTACCCCCCCATACAATGATAACAGTGGGTACTGTCTGTACCCCCCCATACAGTGATAACAGTGGGTACTGTCTGTACCCCCCATACAGTGATAACAGTGGGTACTGTCTGTACCCCCCATACAGTGATAACAGTGGGTACTGTCTGTACCCCTCCCCATACAGTGATAACAGTGGGTACTGTCTGTACCCCCCATACATTGATAACAGTGGGTACTGTCTGTACCCCCTCATACAGTGATAACAGTGGGTACTGTCTGTACCCCCATACAGTGATAACAGTGGGTACTGTCTGTACCCCCCCATACAGTGATAACAGTGGGTACTGTCTGTACCCCCCCATACAGTGATAACAGTGGGTACTGTCTGTACCCCCCATACAATGATAACAGTGGGTACTGTCTGTACCCCCTCATACAGTGATAACAGTGGGTACTGTCTGTACCCCCTCATACAGTGATAACAGTGGGTACTGTCTGTACCCCTCCCCATACAGTGATAACAGTGGGTACTGTCTGTACCCCCCATACATTGATAACAGTGGGTACTGTCTGTACCCCCTCATACAGTGATAACAGTGGGTACTGTCTGTACCCCCATACAGTGATAACAGTGGGTACTGTCTGTACCCCCCCATACAGTGATAACAGTGGGTACTGTCTGTACCCCCCCATACAGTGATAACAGTGGGTACTGTCTGTACCCCCATACAGTGATAACAGTGGGTACTGTCTGTACCCCCATACAGTGATAACAGTGGGTACTGTCTGTACCCCCCCATACAGTGATAACAGTGGGTACTGTCTGTACCCCCCATACAATGATAACAGTGGGTACTGTCTGTACCCCCTCATACAGTGATAACAGTGGGTACTGTCTGTACCCCCATACAGTGATAACAGTGGGTACTGTCTGTACCCCCCCATACAGTGATAACAGTGGGTACTGTCTGTACCCCCCATACAGTGATAACAGTGGGTACTGTCTGTACCCCCCATACAGTGATAACAGTGGGTACTGTCTGTACCCCCCATACAGTGATAACAGTGGGTACTGCCTGTACCCCCCATACAGTGATAACAGTGGGGACTGTCTGTACCACAATACAGTGATAACAGTGGGTACTGTCTGTACCCCCATACAGTGAAAACAGTGGGTACTGTCTGTACCCCCCCATACAGTGATAACAGTGGGTACTGTCTATACCCCTCCCCATACAGTGATAACAGTGGGTACTGTCTGTACCCCCCATACAGTGATAACAGTGGGTACTGTCTGTACCCCTCCCCATACAGTGATAACAGTGGGTACTCTCTGTACCCCCCATACAGTGATAACAGTGGGTACTGTCTGTACCCCCCATACAATGATAACAGTGGGTACTGTCTGTACCCCCCATACAGTGATAACAGTGGGTACTGTCTGTACCCCCCCATACAGTGATAACAGTGGGTACTGTCTGTACCCCCATACAGTGATAATAGTGGGTACTGTCTGTACCCCTCCCCATACAGTGATAACAGTGGGTACTGTCTGTACCCCCCCATACAGTGATAATAGTGGGTACTGTCTGTACCCCCCATCCAGTGATAACAGTGGGTACTGTCTGTACCCCCATACAGTGATAACAGTGGGTACTCTCTATACCCCCCATACAGTGATAACAGTGGGTACTGTCTGTACCCCCCATACAGTGATAACAGTGGGTACTGTCTGTCCCCCCCATACAGTGATAACAGTGGGTACTGTCTGTACCCCCCCATACAGTGATAACAGTGGGTACTGTCTGTACCCCCCATACAGTGATAACAGTGGGTACTGTCTGTACCCCCATACAGTGATAACAGTGGGTACTGTCTGTACCCCCCCATACAGTGATAACAGTGGGTACTGTCTGTACCCCCCATACAGTGATAACAGTGGGTACTGTCTGTACCCCCCATACAGTGATAACAGTGGGTACTGTCTGTACCCCCCATACAGTGATAACAGTGGGTACTGTCTGTACCCCCCATACAGTGATAACAGTGGGTACTGTCTGTACCCCCCATACAGTGATAACAGTGGGTACTGTCTGTACCCCCATACAGTGATAACAGTGGGTACTGTCTGTACCCCCCCATACAGTGATAACAGTGGGTACTGTCTGTACCCCCCCATACAGTGATAACAGTGGGTACTGTCTGTACCCCCCATACAGTGATAACAGTGGGTACTGTCTGTACCCCCATACAGTGATAACAGTGGGTACTGTCTGTACCCCCCATACAGTGATAACAGTGGGTACTGTCTGTACCCCCCCATACAGTGATAACAGTGGGTACTGTCTGTACCCCCCCATACAGTGATAACAGTGGGTACTGTCTGTACCCCCCATACAGTGATAACAGTGGGTACTGTCTGTACCCCTCCCCATACAGTGATAACAGTGGGTACTGTCTGTACCCCCCATACAGTGATATGTCTGTACCCCCCATACAGTGATAACAGTGGGTGCTGTCTGTACCCCCCATACAGTGATAACAGTGGGTACTGTCTGTACCCCCCATACAGTGATAACAGTGGGTACTGTCTGTACCCCCATACAGTGATAACAGTGGGTACTGTCTGTACCCCCATACAGTGATAACAGTGGGTACTGTCTGTACCCCCCATACAGTGATAACAGTGGGTACTGTCTGTACCCCCCCATACAGTGATAACAGTGGGTACTGTCTGTACCCCCCCATACAGTGATAATAGTGGGTACTGTCTGTACCCCCCATACAGTGATAACAGTGGGTACTGTCTGTACCCCCATACAGTGATAACAGTGGGTACTGTCTGTACCCCCCCATACAGTGATAATAGTGGGTACTGTCTGTACCCCCCATACAGTGATAACAGTGGGTACTGTCTGTACCCCCCATACAGTGATAATAGTGGGTACTGTCTGTACCCCCCATACAGTGATAACAGTGGGTACTGTCTGTACCCCCCATACAGTGATAACAGTGGGTACTGTCTGTACCCCCCATACAGTGATAACAGTGGGTACTGTCTGTACCCCCCATACAGTGATAACAGTGGGTACTGTCTGTACCCCCCCATACAGTGATAACAGTGGGTACTGTCTGTACCCCCCATACAGTGATAACAGTGGGTACTGTCTGTACCCCCCCATACAGTGATAATAGTGGGTACTGTCTGTACCCCCCATACAGTGATAACAGTGGGTACTGTCTGTACCCCCCATACAGTGATAACAGTGGGTACTGTCTGTACCCCCCATACAGTGATAACAGTGGGTACTGTCTGTACCCCCCATACAGTGATAACAGTGGGTACTGTCTGTACCCCCCATACAGTGATAACAGTGGGTACTGTCTGTACCCCCCATACAGTGATAACAGTGGGTACTGTCTGTACCCCTCCCCATACAGTGATAACAGTGGGTACTGTCTGTACCCCTCCCCATACAGTGATAACAGTGGGTACTGTCTGTACCCCCCCATACAGTGATAATAGTGGGTACTGTCTGTACCCCCCATACAGTGATAACAGTGGGTACTGTCTGTACCCCCATACAGTGATAACAGTGGGTACTGTCTGTACCCCCCCATACAGTGATAACAGTGGGTACTGTCTGTACCCCCATACAGTGATAACAGTGGGTACTGTCTGTACCCCCATACAGTGATAACAGTGGGTACTGTCTGTACCCCCCCATACAGTGATAACAGTGGGTACTGTCTGTACCCCCACATACAGTGATAACAGTGGGTACTGTCTGTACCCCCATACAGTGATAACAGTGGGTACTGTCTGTACCCCTCCCCATACCCCTCCACAAAGGGTTAACCCTTTGTGTTCCAGTGTTGTCTGCTTTCCAATCCTCTGTCTCCTGTCAACTGTCCTCAGTTTTCAAATAATACTGAGTGATCCCTCAGAGTAATCAGACATGGGAAGCTGGCAGTCGGCTGACTGAGATCACCCTCAGTGGGATCTCGAAATCAGATCTCCCCACGATGGCAAGGAAAGCAGGATAAACCATCCAATGCAGGTCTCCCATCTCCCCCCTCCCTTCTCCCCCCCCCCGATCTTCCCCCTCCCGATCTCCCCCCTCCCGATCTCCCCCCTCCCGATCTCCCCCCTCCCTTCTCCCCCCCCCCCCGATCTCCCCCCTCCCGATCTCCCCCCTCCCGATCTCCCCCCCCCCGTCAACCCCTCCCGATCTCCCCCCTCCCGATCTCCCCCCTCCCATCTCCCCCCTCCCTTCTCCCCCCCCCCCCGATCTCCCCCCTCCCGATCTCCCCCCTCCCGATCTCCCCCCTCCCGTCACCCCCTCCCGATCTCCCCCCTCCCGATCTCCCCCCCCCCGATCTCCCCCCCCCCGATCTCCCCCCTCCCGATCTCCCCCCTCCCGATCTCCCCCCTCCCGATCTCCCCCCTCCCGATCTCCCCCCTCCCGATCTCCCCCCTCCCGATCTCCCCCCTCCCGATCTCCCCCCTCCCGATCTCACCCCTCCCGATCTCCCCCCTCCCGATCTCCCCCCTCCCGATCTCCCCCCTCCCGATCTCCCCCCCCCTCGATCTCCCCCCTCCCGATCTCCCCCCTCCCGATCTCCCCCCTCCCGATCTCCCCCTCCCGATCTGTCCTGGGTCAGGGGTCAGGGGTAAGGTACAGTGACCCCGGTTTAACAGACTGTCCTGGGTCAGGGCTCAGGGGTCAGGGGTAAGGTACGGTGACCCCGGTTTAACAGACTGCCCTGTGTCAGGGGTCAGGGGTAAGGTACGGTGACCCCGGGTTAACAGACTGTCCTGGGTCAGGGGTCAGGGGTCAGGGGTAAGGTCCGGTGACCCCGGTTTAACAGACTGCCCTGTGTGTACCAGGGGCAGGCAGCGTGCGCTGTTTCAGTGGGGTGGACAGACTGACAGGAAAGTGTGCTGATCTGATTGGAGAGGGGATCGAAGAGGAGGATTGCTGTCTGAATATAAACTACTGCTTCACAACAGGAGACAACGCAAACTCTCATCTCTGCCGGTGAGTCACAGACAATTTCTTCCCCATCCCTCGTCCTCTCAGCCCTCACAAAATGATCACGGGAATAGGTCCTCAGTCACCTCACCCGAGTCGGACCTGTCAATGCTTCATAGGACAGTGTAGAGGGAGCTTTACTCTGTATCTAACTCTGTACCTGCCCTGGGAGTGTTTGATGGGACAGTGTAGAGGGAGCTTTACTCTGTATCTAACCCTGTACCTGCCCTGGGAGTGTTTGATGGGACAGTGTAGAGGGAGCTTTACTCTGTATCTAACCCTGTACCTGACCCTGGGAGTGTTTGATGGGACAGTGTCGAGGGAGCTTTACTTTGTATCTAACCCTGTACCTGCCCTGGGAGTGTTTGATGGGACAGTGTAGAGGGAGCTTTACTCTGTATCTAACCCTGTACCTGCCCTGGGAGTGTTTGATGGGACAGTGTAGAGGGAGCTTTACTCTGTATCTAACCCGTGCTGTACCTGCCCTGGGAGTGTTTGATGGGACAGTGCAGAGGGAGCTTTACTCTGTATCTAACCCTGTACCTGCCCTGGGAGTGTTTGATGGGACAGTGTAGAGGGAGCTTTACTCTGTATCTAACCCTGTACCTGCCCTGGGAGTGTTTGATGGGACAGTGTAGAGGGAGCTTTACTCTGTATCTAACCCGTGCTGTACCTGCCCTGGGAGTGTTTGATGGGACAGTGCAGAGGGAGCTTTACTCTGTATCTAACCCGTGCTGTACCTGCCCTGGGAGTGTTTGATGGGACAGTGCAGAGGGAGCTTTACTCTGTATCTAACCCTGTACCTGCCCCTGGGAGTGTTTGATGGGACAGTGTAGAGGGAGCTTTACTCTGTATCTAACCCTGTACCTGCCCTGGGAGTGTTTGATGGGACAGTGTAGAGGGAGCTTTACTCTGAATCTAACCCTGTACCTGCCCTGGGAGTGTTTGATGGGACAGTGCAGAGGGAGCTTTACTCTGTATCTAACCCTGTACCTGCCCCTGGGAGTGTTTGATGGGACAGTGTAGAGGGAGCTTCACTCTGTATCTAACCCTGTACCTGCCCTGGGAGTGTTTGATGGGACAGTGTAGAGGGAGCTTTACTCTGAATCTAACCCTGTACCTGCCCCTGGGAGTGTTTGATGGGACAGTGTAGAGGGAGCTTTACTCTGTATCTAACCCTGTACCTGCCCTGGGAGTGTTTGATGGGACAGTGCAGAGGGAGCTTTACTCTGTATCTAACCCGTGCTGTACCTGCCCTGGGAGTGTTTGATGGGACAGTGTAGAGGGAGCTTTACTCTGTCTCGAACCCTGATAGTGAATGTACCAGATTGTCTGGGATAGTGAATGTGTGAGACTGTCTGGGACAGTGAATGTACCAGGCTGTCTGGGATAGTGAAAGTACCAGACTGTCTGGGACAGTGAATGTACCAGACTGTCTGTGTTAGTGAATGTACCAGAATGTCTGGGATCGTGAATGTGAGACTGTCTGGGACAGTGAATGTACCAGACTGTCTGTGTTAGTGAATGTACCAGACTGTCTGGGATAGTGAATGTACCAGACTGTCTGGGATAGTGAATGTACCAGACTGTCTGGGACAGTGAATGTACCAGACTGTCTGTGTTAGTGAATGTACCAGAATGTCTGGGATCGTGAATGTGAGACTGTCTGGGACAGTGAATGTACCAGACTGTCTGTGTTAGTGAATGTACCAGACTGTCTGGGACAGTGAATGTGAGACTGACTGGGCTGGTGAATGGTCAGAGGCCGTGTTTGCCCTGTTAATGAGCTCAGTGCTGTTAACACTGTCTAGGCCGACAGCAGAGTGGAGCGACTGGTCGATTTGGTCACATTGCTCGGTGACCTGTCTTGAGGGGGTGCAGCAACGGAGACGAATCTGCTACGGGAAGGGGAGAGGGAATTGTCACGGCACGGAGAGACTGCAGACACGGGCCTGTGTGGATCAGGAGTGCTGCCCCGGTGAGTGACGGAGGGAGATCAGAGGAGGGAAGAGAGTCACAGTGAAAAGGCAATTCATTCAGAAACAGGGGGAAAAGGCTGGGTGATGATTGATCGGTCTGTATTTTGGGGTGATGATCGATCGGGGTGTATTTTGGGGTGATGATTGATCGGGGTGTATTTTGGGGTGATGATCGATCGGGGTGTATTTTGGGGTGATGATTGATCGGTCTGTATTTTGGGGTGATGATCGATCGGGGTGTATTTTGGGGTGATGATTGATCGGTCTGTATTTTGGGGTGATGATCGATCGGGGTGTATTTTGGGGTGATGATCGATCGGGGTGTATTTTGGGGTGATGATTGATCGGGGTGTATTTTGGGGTGATGATTGATCAGTCTGTATTTTGGGGTGATGATTGATCGGTCTGTATTTTGGGGTGATGATTGATCGGGGTGTATTTTGGGGTGATGATTGATCAGTCTGTATTTTGGGGTGATGATCGATCGGTCTGTATTTTGGGGTGATGATCGATCGGTCTGTATTTTGGGGTGATGATTGATCGGTCTGTATTTTGGGGTGATGATTGATCAGTCTGTATTTTGGGGTGATGATCGATCGGTCTGTATTTTGGGGTGATGATCGATCGGTCTGTATTTTGGGGTGATGATTGATCGGGGTGTATTTTGGGGTGATGATCGATCGGTCTGTATTTTGGGGTGATGATCGATCGGTCTGTATTTTGGGGTGATGATCGATCAGTCTGTATTTTGGGGTGATGATCGATCGGTCTGTATTTTGGGGTGATCATTGATCGGTCTGTATTTTGGGGTGATGATCGATCGGTCTGTATTTTGGGGTGATGATCGATCGGTCTGTATTTTGGGGTGATGATCGATCGGGGTGTATTTTGGGGTGATGATTGATCGGTCTGTATTTTGGGGTGATGATCGATCGGTCTGTATTTTGGGGTGATGATCGATCGGGGTGTATTTTGGGGTGATGATCGATCGGGGTGTATTTTGGGGTGATGATTGATCGGTCTGTATTTTGGGGTGATGATCGATCGGTCTGTATTTTGGGGTGATGATTGATCGGTCTGTATTTTGGGGTGATGATTGATCGGGGTGTATTTTGGGGTGATGATCGATCGGTCTGTATTTTGGGGTGATGATCGATCGGTCTGTATTTTGGGGTGATGATCGATCGGTCTGTATTTTGGGGTGATGATCGATCGGGGTGTATTTTGGGGTGATGATCGATCGGTCTGTATTTTGGGGTGATGATTGATCGGTCTGTATTTTGGGGTGATGATTGATCGGTCTGTATTTTGGGGTGATGATCGATCGGTCTGTATTTTGGGGTGATGATTGATCGGTCTGTATTTTGGGGTGATGATTGATCGGTCTGTATTTTGGGGTGATGATTGATCGGTCTGTATTTTGGGGTGATGATTGATCGGGGTGTATTTTGGGGTGATGATCGATCAGTCTGTATTTTGGGGTGATGATCGATCGGTCTGTATTTTGGGGTGATGATCGATCGGTCTGTATTTTGGGGTGATGATCGATCGGGGTGTATTTTGGGGTGATGATCGATCGGGGTGTATTTTGGGGTGATGATTGATCGGGGTGTATTTTGGGGTGATGATCGATCGGTCTGTATTTTGGGGTGATGATCGATCGGTCTGTATTTTGGGGTGATCATTGATCGAGGTGTATTTTGGGGTGATGATCGATCGGTCTGTATTTTGGGGTGATGATTGATCGGGGTGTATTTTGGGGTGATGATCGATCGGTCTGTATTTTGGGGTGATGATCGATCGGTCTGTATTTTGGGGTGATGATCGATCGGTCTGTATTTTGGGGTGATGATCGATCGGTCTGTATTTTGGGGTGATGATCGATCGGGGTGTATTTTGGGGTGATGATTGATCGGGGTGTATTTTGGGGTGATGATCGATCGGTCTGTATTTTGGGGTGATGACAGATCGGTCTGTATTTTGGGGTGATGATCGATCGGGGTGTATTTTGGGGTGATGATTGATCGGTCTGTATTTTGGGGTGATGATCGATCGGTCTGTATTTTGGGGTGATGATCGATCGGTCTGTATTTTGGGGTGATGATCGATCGGGGTGTATTTTGGGGTGATGATCGATCGGTCTGTATTTTGGGGTGATGATCAATCGGGGTGTATTTTGGGGTGATGATTGATCGGTCTGTATTTTGGGGTGATGATCGATCGGTCTGTATTTTGGGGTGATGATCGATCGGGGTGTATTTTGGGGTGATGATCGATCGGGGTGTATTTTGGGGTGATGATCGATCGGTCTGTATTTTGGGGTGATGATTGATCGGTCTGTATTTTGGGGTGATGATCGATTGGGGTGTATTTTGGGGTGATGATCGATCGGTCTGTATTTTGGGGTGATGATTGATCGGGGTGTATTTTGGGGTGATGATCGATCGGTCTGTATTTTGGGGTGATGATCGATCGGTCTGTATTTTGGGGTGATGATCGATCGGTCTGTATTTTGGGGTGATGATCGATCGGTCTGTATTTTGGGGTGATGATCGATCGGTCTGTATTTTGGGGTGATGATCGATCGGTCTGTATTTTGGGGTGATGATCGATCGGTCTGTATTTTGGGGTGATGATCGATCGGGGTGTATTTTGGGGTGATGATCGATCGGTCTGTATTTTGGGGTGATGATCGATCGGGGTGTATTTTGGGGTGATGATCGATCGGTCTGTATTTTGGGGTGATGATCGATCGGTCTGTATTTTGGGGTGATGATTGATCGGGGTGTATTTTGGGGTGATGATCGATCGGTCTGTATTTTGGGGTGATGATTGATCGGGGTGTATTTTGGGGTGATGATCGATCGGGGTGTATTTTGGGGTGATGATCGATCGGTCTGTATTTTGGGGTGATGATCGATCGGTCTGTATTTTGGGGTGATGATCGATCGGTCTGTATTTTGGGGTGATGATCGATCGGTCTGTATTTTGGGGTGATGATCGATCGGTCTGTATTTTGGGGTGATGATCGATCGGGGTGTATTTTGAGGTGATGATTGATCGGTCTGTATTTTGGGGTGATGATCGATCGGGGTGTATTTTGGGGTGATCATTGATCGGGGTGTATTTTGGGGTGATGATCGATCGGTCTGTATTTTGGGGTGATGATTGATCGGGGTGTATTTTGGGGTGATGATCGATCGGGGTGTATTTTGGGGTGATGATCGATCGGGGTGTATTTTGGGGTGATGATCGATCGGGGTGTATTTTGGGGTGATGATCGATCGGGGTGTATTTTGGGGTGATGATCGATCGGGTGTATTTTGGGGTGATGATCGATCGGGGTGTATTTTGGGGTGATGATCGATCGGTCTGTATTTTGGGGTGATGATCGATCGGTCTGTATTTTGGGGTGATGATCGATCGGGGTGTATTTTGGGGTGATGATCGATCGGGGTGTATTTTGGGGTGATGATCGATCGGGGTGTATTTTGGGGTGATGATCGATCGGTCTGTATTTTGGGGTGATGATCGATCGGGGTGTATTTTTGGGGTGATGATCGATCGGTCTGTATTTTGGGGTGATGATCGATCGGGGTGTATTTTGGGGTGATGATCGATCGGTCTGTATTTTGGGGTGATGATCGATCGGGGTGTATTTTGGGGTGATGATCGATCGGGTCTATTTTGGGGTGATGATCGATCGGGTCTATTTTGGGGTGATGATCGATCGGGGTGTATTTTGGGGTGATGATCGATCGGGGTGTATTTTGGGGTGATGATCGATCGGTCTGTATTTTGGGGTGATGATTGATCGGTCTGTATTTTGGGGTGATGATCGATCGGTCTGTATTTTGGGGTGATGATCGATCGGTCTGTATTTTGGGGTGATGATCGATCGGGGTGTATTTTGGGGTGATGATCGATCGGTCTGTATTTTGGGGTGATGATCGATCGGTCTGTATTTTGGGGTGATGATCGATCGGTCTGTATTTTGGGGTGATGATTGATCGGGGTGTATTTTGGGGTGATGATCGATCGGTCTGTATTTTGGGGTGATGATCGATCGGGGTGTATTTTGGGGTGATGATCGATCGGGTGTATTTTGAGGTGATCATTGATCGGGGTGTATTTTGGGGTGATGATTGATCGGTCTGTATTTTGGGGTGATGATCGATTGGGGTGTATTTTGGGGTGATGATCGATCGGTCTGTATTTTGGGGTGATGATCGATCGGTCTGTATTTTGGGGTGATGATCGATCGGTCTGTATTTTGGGGTGATGATCGATCGGGGTGTATTTTGGGGTGATGATCGATCGGTCTGTATTTTGGGGTGATGATCGATCGGTCTGTATTTTGGGGTGATGATCGATCGGTCTGTATTTTGGGGTGATGATCGATCGGTCTGTATTTTGGGGTGATGATCGATCGGGGTGTATTTTGGGGTGATGATCGATCGGTCTGTATTTTGGGGTGATGATCGATCGGGTGTATTTTGGGGTGATGATCGATCGGGGTGTATTTTGGGGTGATCATTGATCGGGGTGTATTTTGGGGTGATGATCAATCGGGGTGTATTTTGGGGTGATGATTGATCGGTCTGTATTTTGGGGTGATGATTGATCGGGGTGTATTTTGGGGTGATGATCGATCGGTCTGTATTTTGGGGTGATGATCGATCGGTCTGTATTTTGGGGTGATGATCGATCGGGGTGTATTTTGGGGTGATGATTGATCGGTCTGTATTTTGGGGTGATGATCGATCGGTCTGTATTTTGGGGTGATGATCGATCGGTCTGTATTTTGGGTGATGATCGATCGGTCTGTATTTTGGGGTGATGATCGATCGGTCTGTATTTTGGGGTGATGATCGATCGGGGTGTATTTTGGGGTGATGATCAATCGGGGTGTATTTTGGGGTGATGATTGATCGGTCTGTATTTTGGGGTGATGATCAATCGGGGTGTATTTTGGGGTGATGATTGATCGGGGTGTATTTTGGGGTGATGATCGATCGGTCTGTATTTTGGGGTGATGATCAATCGGGGTGTATTTTGGGGTGATGATTGATCGGTCTGTATTTTGGGGTGATGATCAATCGGGGTGTATTTTGGGGTGATGATTGATCGGTCTGTATTTTGGGGTGATGATTGATCGGGGTGTATTTTGGGGTGATGATCAATCGGGGTGTATTTTGGGGTGATGATTGATCGGTCTGTATTTTGGGGTGATCATTGATCGGGGTGTATTTTGGGGTGATGATCGATCGGTCTGTATTTTGGGGTGATGATCGATCGGGGTGTATTTTGGGGTGATGATCGATCGGGGTGTATTTTGGGGTGATGATCGATCGGTCTGTATTTTGGGGTGATGATCGATCGGGGTGTATTTTGGGGTGATGATCGATCGGGGTGTATTTTGGGGTGATGATCGATCGGGGTGTATTTTGGGGTGATCATTGATCGGGGTGTATTTTGGGGTGATGATTGATCGGGGTGTATTTTGGGGTGATGATCGATCGGTCTGTATTTTGGGGTGATGATCGATCGGTCTGTATTTTGGGGTGATGATCGATCGGTCTGTATTTTGGGGTGATGATCGATCGGTCTGTATTTTGGGGTGATGATCGATCGGTGTGTATTTTGGGGTGATGATTGATCGGGGTGTATTTTGGGGTGATGATCGATCGGGGTGTATTTTGGGGTGATGATCGATCGGTCTGTATTTTGGGGTGATGATTGATCGGGGTGTATTTTGGGGTGATGATCGATCGGTCTGTATTTTGGGGTGATGATCGATCGGTCTGTATTTTGGGGTGATGATTGATCGGTCTGTATTTTGGGGTGATGATTGATCGGGGTGTATTTTGGGGTGATGATCGATCGGGGTGTATTTTGGGGTGATGATTGATCGGGGTGTATTTTGGGGTGATGATCGATCGGTCTGTATTTTGGGGTGATGATCGATCGGTCTGTATTTTGGGGTGATGATCAATCGGGGTGTATTTTGGGGTGATGATTGATCGGTCTGTATTTTGGGGTGATGATCGATCGGTCTGTATTTTGGGGTGATGATCGATCGGGGTGTATTTTGGGGTGATGATCGATCGGTCTGTATTTTGGGGTGATGATCGATCGGGGTGTATTTTGGGGTGATGATCGATCGGTCTGTATTTTGGGGTGATGATCGATCGGTCTGTATTTTGGGGTGATGATCGATCGGGGTGTATTTTGGGGTGATGATCGATCGGTCTGTATTTTGGGGTGATGATCGATCGGTCTGTATTTTGGGGTGATGATCGATCGGGGTGTATTTTGGGGTGATGATCGATCGGTCTGTATTTTGGGGTGATGATCGATCGGTCTGTATTTTGGGGTGATGATCGATCGGTCTGTATTTTGGGGTGATGATCGATCGGGGTGTATTTTGGGGTGATGATTGATCGGGGTGTATTTTGGGGTGATGATCATTGATCGGGGTGTATTTTGGGGTGATGATTGATCGGGGTGTATTTTGGGGTGATGATCGATCGGTCTGTATTTTGGGGTGATGATCGATCGGTCTGTATTTTGGGGTGATGATTGATCGGTCTGTATTTTGGGGTGATGATCGATCGGGGTGTATTTTGGGGTGATGATCGATCGGGGTCTATTTTGGGGTGATGATCGATCGGGGTGTATTTTGGGGTGATGATCAATCGGGGTGTATTTTGGGGTGATGATCGATCGGTCTGTATTTTGGGGTGATGATTGATCGGTCTGTATTTTGGGGTGATGATCGATCGGTCTGTATTTTGGGGTGATGATCGATCGGGGTGTATTTTGGGGTGATGATCGATCGGTCTGTATTTTGGGGTGATGATCGATCGGTCTGTATTTTGGGGTGATGATCGATCGGTCTGTATTTTGGGGTGATGATCGATCGGTCTGTATTTTGGGGTGATGATCGATCGGTCTGTATTTTGGGGTGATGATCGATCGGGGTGTATTTTGAGGTGATGATTGATCGGTCTGTATTTTGGGGTGATGATCGATCGGGGTGTATTTTGGGGTGATCATTGATCGGGGTGTATTTTGGGGTGATGATCGATCGGTCTGTATTTTGGGGTGATGATCGATCGGGGTGTATTTTGGGGTGATGATCGATCGGTCTGTATTTTGGGGTGATGATCGATCGGGGTGTATTTTGGGGTGATGATCGATCGGGGTGTATTTTGGGGTGATGATCGATCGGGGTGTATTTTGGGGTGATGATCGATCGGGGTGTATTTTGGGGTGATGATCGATCGGTCTGTATTTTGGGGTGATGATTGATCGGGGTGTATTTTGGGGTGATGATCGATCGGTCTGTATTTTGGGGTGATGATCGATCGGTCTGTATTTTGGGGTGATGATCGATCGGTCTGTATTTTGGGGTGATGATCGATCGGGGTGTATTTTGGGGTGATGATCGATCGGGGTGTATTTTGGGGTGATGATCGATCGGGGTGTATTTTGGGGTGATGATCGATCGGTCTGTATTTTGGGGTGATGATCGATCGGGGTGTATTTTGGGGTGATGATCGATCGGTCTGTATTTTGGGGTGATGATCGATCGGGGTGTATTTTGGGGTGATGATCGATCGGTCTCTATTTTGGGGTGATGATTGATCGGGGTCTATTTTGGGGTGATGATCGATCGGGGTGTATTTTGGGGTGATGATCGATCGGGGTCTATTTTGGGGTGATGATCGATCGGGGTGTATTTTGGGGTGATGATCGATCGGGGTGTATTTTGGGGTGATGATCGATCGGTCTGTATTTTGGGGTGATGATTGATCGGTCTGTATTTTGGGGTGATGATCGATCGGTCTGTATTTTGGGGTGATGATCGATCGGTCTGTATTTTGGGGTGATGATCGATCGGGGTGTATTTTGGGGTGATGATCGATCGGGGTGTATTTTGGGGTGATGATCGATCGGGGTGTATTTTGGGGTGATCATTGATCGGTCTGTATTTTGGGGTGATGATTGATCGGGGTGTATTTTGGGGTGATGATCGATCGGTCTGTATTTTGGGGTGATGATCGATCGGTCTGTATTTTGGGGTGATGATCGATCGGGGTGTATTTTGGGGTGATGATCGATCGGTCTGTATTTTGGGGTGATGATCGATCGGTCTGTATTTTGGGGTGATGATCGATCGGTCTGTATTTTGGGGTGATGATCGATCGGGGTGTATTTTGGGGTGATGATCGATCGGTCTGTATTTTGGGGTGATGATCGATCGGTCTGTATTTTGGGGTGATGATCGATCGGTCTGTATTTTGGGGTGATGATCGATCGGGGTGTATTTTGGGGTGATGATCGATCGGGGTGTATTTTGGGGTGATCATTGATCGGGGTGTATTTTGGGGTGATGATCAATCGGGGTGTATTTTGGGGTGATGATTGATCGGTCTGTATTTTGGGGTGATGATTGATCGGGGTGTATTTTGGGGTGATGATCGATCGGTCTGTATTTTGGGGTGATGATCGATCGGTCTGTATTTTGGGGTGATGATCGATCGGGGTGTATTTTGGGGTGATGATTGATCGGTCTGTATTTTGGGGTGATGATCGATCGGTCTGTATTTTGGGGTGATGATCGATCGGTCTGTATTTTGGGGTGATGATCGATCGGTCTGTATTTTGGGGTGATGATCGATCGGTCTGTATTTTGGGGTGATGATCGATCGGGGTGTATTTTGGGGTGATGATCAATCGGGGTGTATTTTGGGGTGATGATTGATCGGTCTGTATTTTGGGGTGATGATCAATCGGGGTGTATTTTGGGGTGATGATTGATCGGGGTGTATTTTGGGGTGATGATCGATCGGTCTGTATTTTGGGGTGATGATCAATCGGGGTGTATTTTGGGGTGATGATTGATCGGTCTGTATTTTGGGGTGATGATTGATCGGGGTGTATTTTGGGGTGATGATCAATCGGGGTGTATTTTGGGGTGATGATTGATCGGTCTGTATTTTGGGGTGATCATTGATCGGGGTGTATTTTGGGGTGATGATCGATTGGTCTGTATTTTGGGGTGATGATCGATCGGGTTGTATTTTGGGGTGATGATCGATCGGGGTGTATTTTGGGGTGATGATCGATCGGTCTGTATTTTGGGGTGATGATCGATCGGGGTGTATTTTGGGGTGATGATCGATCGGTCTGTATTTTGGGGTGATGATCGATCGGTCTGTATTTTGGGGTGATGATCGATCGGGGTCTATTTTGGGGTGATGATCGATCGGGGTGTATTTTGGGGTGATGATCGATCGGGGTGTATTTTGGGGTGATCATTGATCGGGGTGTATTTTGGGGTGATGATTGATCGGGGTGTATTTTGGGGTGATGATCGATCGGTCTGTATTTTGGGGTGATGATCGATCGGTCTGTATTTTGGGGTGATGATCGATCGGTCTGTATTTTGGGGTGATGATCGATCGGTCTGTATTTTGGGGTGATGATCGATCGGGGTGTATTTTGGGGTGATGATTGATCGGTCTGTATTTTGGGGTGATGATCGATCGGTCTGTATTTTGGGGTGATGATTGATCGGGGTGTATTTTGGGGTGATGATCGATCGGGGTGTATTTTGGGGTGATGATCGATCGGTCTGTATTTTGGGGTGATGATTGATCGGGGTGTATTTTGGGGTGATGATCGATCGGTCTGTATTTTGGGGTGATGATCGATCGGTCTGTATTTTGGGGTGATGATTGATCGGTCTGTATTTTGGGGTGATGATTGATCGGGGTGTATTTTGGGGTGATGATCGATCGGGGTGTATTTTGGGGTGATGATTGATCGGGGTGTATTTTGGGGTGATGATCGATCGGTCTGTATTTTGGGGTGATGATCAATCGGGGTGTATTTTGGGGTGATGATTGATCGGTCTGTATTTTGGGGTGATGATCGATCGGTCTGTATTTTGGGGTGATGATCGATCGGGGTGTATTTTGGGGTGATGATCGATCGGTCTGTATTTTGGGGTGATGATCGATCGGGGTGTATTTTGGGGTGATGATCGATCGGTCTGTATTTTGGGGTGATGATCGATCGGTCTGTATTTTGGGGTGATGATCGATCGGGGTGTATTTTGGGGTGATGATCGATCGGTCTGTATTTTGGGGTGATGATCGATCGGTCTGTATTTTGGGGTGATGATCGATCGGGGTGTATTTTGGGGTGATGATCGATCGGTCTGTATTTTGGGGTGATGATCGATCGGTCTGTATTTTGGGGTGATGATCGATCGGTCTGTATTTTGGGGTGATGATCGATCGGGGTGTATTTTGGGGTGATTATTGATCGGGGTGTATTTTGGGGTGATGATCGATCGGTCTGTATTTTGGGGTGATCATTGATCGGGGTGTATTTTGGGGTGATGATTGATCGGGGTGTATTTTGGGGTGATGATCGATCGGTCTGTATTTTGGGGTGATGATCGATCGGTCTGTATTTTGGGGTGATGATTGATCGGTCTGTATTTTGGGGTGATGATCGATCGGGGTGTATTTTGGGGTGATGATCGATCGGGGTCTATTTTGGGGTGATGATCGATCGGGGTGTATTTTGGGGTGATGATCAATCGGGGTGTATTTTGGGGTGATGATCGATCGGTCTGTATTTTGGGGTGATGATTGATCGGTCTGTATTTTGGGGTGATGATCGATCGGTCTGTATTTTGGGGTGATGATCGATCGGGGTCTATTTTGGGGTGATGATCGATCGGGGTGTATTTTGGGGTGATGATTGATCGGGGTCTATTTTGGGGTGATCATTGATCGGGGTCTATTTTGGGGTGATGATCGATCGGGGTGTATTTTTGGGGTGATGATCGATCGGGGTGTATTTTGGGGTGATCATTGATCGGGGTGTATTTTGGGGTGATCATTGATCGGGGTCTATTTTGGGGTGATCATTGATCGGGGTGTATTTTTGGGGTGATGATCGATCGGGGTGTATTTTTGGGGTGATCATTGATCGGGGTCTATTTTGGGGTGATCATTGATCGGGGTGTATTTTTGGGGTGATGATCGATCGGGGTGTATTTTGGGGTGATCATTGATCGGGGTGTATTTTTGGGGTGATCATTGATCGGGGTCTATTTTGGGGTGATCATTGATCGGGGTGTATTTTGGGGTGATGATCGATCGGGGTGTATTTTTGGGGTGATCATTGATCGGGGTCTATTTTGGGGTGATCATTGATCGGGGTGTATTTTTGGGGTGATGATCGATCGGGGTCTATTTTGGGGTGATCATTGATCGGGGTCTATTTTGGGGTGATCATTGATCGGGGTCTATTTTGGGGTGATCATTGATCGGGGTCTATTTTGGGGTGATCATTGATCGGGGTCTATTTTGGGGTGATCATTGATCGGGGTCTATTTTGGGGTGATCATTGATCGGGGTATTATTCGGATGACGTTCCCTCTGTTTTGTGTTGTAGATGACGGTTCGTGGAGTGAATGGTCTCTCTGGTCCACCTGTTCGGTCACCTGCCTCACTGGTCAGCGAGTCAGAAGTCGCAGCTGCTCCGAGCCTCCCCCTTCCTGTGGGGGTCAGTGTCGAGGGGTCAGCCTCCAACTCCAACCCTGCGATACCAAACAGATCTGCCCCAGTGAGTCTATGTCTCTCTCCCTCTGTCTCCCCCGCCTCTCTCTCTCTCTGTTTTCTTCTTTCTCTCTCTGTCTGTTTGTCTCTCTCCCCATGTCTCCCCCCGCCTCTCTCTCTCTCTCTCTCTGTGTCTCTCTCTCACTGTCTCTCTGTCTCTGTCTCTCTCTCTCTCCCTCCCTGACCCTCTCTCTCTCTCTCTCTCTCCCTCTCTTTCCGTCCGTCAGTCTCTGTCTCTCTCTCTCCCTCTCTGTCTCTCCCACCCTGACCCTCCCTGCTGCCTTTGTTTCTGCCTTTGTGTTTTTCTCTCTGGTGTTCTGTCTTTAATTCAGTGTTTTGTTGGTCTGTCTATCTGTATCCGACTGTGTGTCTCCATTAATACAAGTGTGGGTGTGTATCTGTGTGTGTGTATGTCTCATTCACCCTGTGTGTGTCTGTGCTTGTGTCTGAGTCTCAGTCTGTGTCTGTGTCTGAGTCTCAATCTGTGTCTGAGTCTGTGTCTGAATCTGAATGTGTGCTTCATCCAGATGTCGGGCACTGTCGGTGTTTTGTACAGATGTCGGGCACTGTCGGTGTTTTGTACAGATGTTGGGCAATGTCGGCGTTTTGTACAGATGTTGGGCACTGTCGGTGTTTTGTACAGATGTCGGGCACTGTCGGTGTTTTGTACAGATGTCGGGCACTGTCGGCGTTTTGTACAGATGTTGGGCACTGTCTGCGTTTTGTACAGATGTTGGTTGTGATGTCCATTTTCTCGAGTTGCTCACTGTGTGTGGTTTTATTTTCTAGCTCATGGATCGTGGGCTCCCTGGGGCCCTTGGGGGGCCTGTGACAAGTCTTGTCGACATGAAGGATCTGAGTTGGTTCCAATCAGAAGCCGAAGGAGAGTTTGCAGCAACCCAGCGCCCTCTCTTTCACCCCCAGGCACACCGTGCCCTGGGAACAATACGGAATCCAGTCTGTGTGATTTCTTGCCTTTCTGTCCTGGTGAGTATCGTTCGCTCCTACTGTTAGTGAGAAACGCAGGGGACAACCCCGGGGGAAGGGCCGTGGTCCCACGGTGCAGGACCCCGGGGAAGGGCCGAGGCCCCACGGTGCAGGACCCCGGGGGAAGGGCCGAGGCCCCACGGTGCAGGGACACTGGGGGAAGGGCCGAGGCCCCACGGTGCAGGACCCCGGGGGAAGGGCCGAGGCCCCACGGTGCAGGACCCCGGGGGAAGGGCCGAGGCCCCACGGTGCAGGGACACTGGGGGAAGGGCCGAGGCCCCACGGTGCAGGACCCCGGGGGAAGGGCCGTGGTCCCACGGTGCAGGACACCGGGGGAAGGGCCGAGGCCCCACGGTGCAGGGACACCGGGGGAAGGGCCGTGGTCCCACGGTGCAGGACACCGGGGGAAGGGCCGAGGTCCCACGGTGCAGGACCCCAGGGGAAGGGCCGTGGTCCCACGGTGCAGGACCCCGGGGGAAGGGCCGTGGTCCCACGGTGCAGGACCCAGGGGGAAGGGCCGAGGCCCCACGGTGCAGGACCCCCGGGGAAGGGCCGTGGTCCCACGGTGCAGGACCCAGGGGGAAGGGCCGAGGCCCCACGGTGCAGGACCCCGGGGGAAGGGCCGTGGTCCCACGGTGCAGGACACCGGGGGAAGAGCCGAGGCCCCACGGTGCAGGACCCCGGGGGAAGAGCCGAGGCCCCACGGTGCAGGACACCGGGGGAAGAGCCGAGGCCCTACGGTGCAGGACCCAGGGGGAAGGGCCGAGGCCCCACGGTGCAGGACCTCGGGGGAAGGGCCGTGGTCCCACGGTGCAGGGCCCAGGGGGAAGGGCCGAGGCCCCACGGTGCAGGGCCCAGGGGGAAGGGCCGAGGCCCCACGGTGCAGGACCCCGGGGGAAGGGCCGTGGTCCCACGGTGCAGGGGAAGGGCCGAGGCCCCACGGTGCAGGGGATGGTTCTGCCGCTCTCTGTAACAGTGAGGCCGAAAAGTTTCAGTACTGAGTCGCGTCCACCTGTGTCTCTCCCCTTCCCGAATTTTGGTAACAGGTTTTAGCTTCAGTTAACCTCTGACCCTGTTGGTCACCCCACTCCCTGTTGCCTGCTCAGTTCACACTGTGTTGATGGTGTCCCCCCGATCTCCGTGCCCTGCAGCTGGTAACCATGCTCCTCCCTCCCTCCCCTTCTCTCTCTCAGTTGCCGGGAGTTGGGGGACCTGGTCGGCCCTCTCACCGTGCTCCGTCTCCTGCGGCGTTGGAAAAGTACGTCAGGGAAGGACATGTGACCGTCCGGCCCCTAAATACGGCGGTGCAGCCTGCCCTGGAGGTGCGATCGGTGACATTCCCTGTAACACGAGGATTCCCTGCCCAGGTAAGGAGCCCGCTCCCTCGAGGGGGAGCAAGGGAATGGGGAGGAGGTGGGTGGCAGCAGGGATTCCATGGGGTTGGGGCCGGGAGTTCACCAGCAATACCTGTCCCTCTCAGAGTGAGACTGACCATTTCGTGGATACGTGATCGTTGCAGGTGGTCAACGAAACCGATCTCAATTCACTGTCCCCCCATCTGGGGCTGGATTTGACCCAGGTCCCAGAGGGTGAAAGATCAGTGTCTGACCCACTGGTGCAGTGTTGGAGTGGAGTGTGGGGTGTCCCGGTGTGGGGTGTCCCGGTGTGGAGTGTCCCGGTGTGGAGTGTCCCGGTGTGGAGTGTCCCGGTGTGGAGTGTCCCGGTGTGGAGTGTCCCGGTGTGGAGTGTCCCGGTGTCGGGTGCCCCGGTGTGGAGTGTCCCGGTGTGGAGTGTCCCGGTGTGGAGTGTCCCGGTGTGGAGTGTCCCGGTGTGGAGTGTCCCGGTGTGGAGTGTCCCGGTGTGGATTGTCCCGGTGTGGATTGTCCCGGTGTGGATTGTCCCGGTGTGGATTGTCCCGGTGTGGATTGTCCCGGTGTGGATTGTCCCGGTGTGGATTGTCCCGGTGTGGAGTGTCCCGGTGTGGAGTGTCCCGGTGTGGAGTGTCCCGGTGTGGAGTGTCCCGGTGTGGAGTGTCCCGGTGTGGAGTGTCCCGGTGTGGAGTGTCCCGGTGTGGAGTGTCCCGGTGTGGAGTGTCCCGGTGTGGAGTGCCCCGGTGTGGAGTGCCCCGGTGTGGAGTGCCCCGGTGTGGAGTGTCCCGGTGTGGAGTGTCCCGGTGTGGATTGTCCCGGTGTGGATTGTCCCGGTGTGGAGTGTCCCGGTGTGGAGTGTCCCGGTGTGGAGTGTCCCGGTGTGGAGTGTCCCGGTGTGGAGTGTCCCGGTGTGGATTGTCCCGGTGTGGATTGTCCCGGTGTGGATTGTCCCGGTGTGGAGAGTCCCGGTGTGGATTGTCCCGGTGTGGAGAGTCCCGGTGTGGAGTGTCCCGGTGTGGAGTGTCCCGGTGTGGAGTGTCCCGGTGTGGATTGTCCCGGTGTGGATTGTCCCGGTGTGGATTGTCCCGGTGTGGAGTGTCCCGGTGTGGAGAGTCCCGGTGTGGAGAGTCCCGGTGTGGAGTGTCCCGGTGTGGAGTGTCCCGGTGTGGAGTGTCCCGGTGTGGAGTGTCCCGGTGTGGAGTGTCCCGGTGTGGAGTGTCCCGGTGTGGAGTGTCCCGGTGTGGAGTGTCCCGGTGTGGAGTGTCCCGGTGTGGAGTGTCCCGGTGTGGAGTGTCCCGGTGTGGAGTGTCCCGCTGTGGAGTGTCCCGGTGTGGGGTGCCCCGGTGTGGAGTGCCCCGGTGTGGGGTGCCCCGGTGTGGGGTGCCCCGGTGTGGGGTGTCCCGGTGTGGGGTGTCCCGGTGTGGGGTGTCCCGGTGTGGAGTGTCCCGGTGTGGAGTGTCCCGGTGTGGAGTGTCCCGGTGTGGAGTGTCCCGGTGTGGAGTGTCCCGGTGTGGAGTGCCCCGGTGTGGAGTGCCCCGGTGTGGAGTGCCCCGGTGTGGAGTGCCCCGGTGTGGAGTGCCCCGGTGTGGGGTGCCCCGGTGTGGGGTGCCCCGGTGTGGGGTGCCCCGGTGTGGGGTGCCCCGGTGTGGGGTGCCCCGGTGTGGGGTGCCCCGGTGTCGGGTGTCCCGGTGTGGGGTGTCCCGGTGTGGGGTGTCCCGGTGTGGGGTGTCCCGGTGTGGGGTGCCCCGGTGTGGGGTGCCCCGTTGTGGAGTGTCCCGTTGTGGAGTGTCCCGTTGTGGAGTGTCCCGTTGTGGAGCGCCCCGGTGTGGAGCGCCCCGGTGTGGAGCGCCCCGGTGTGGAGCGCCCCGGTGTGGAGCGCCCCGGTGTGGAGCGTCCCGTTGTGGAGCGTCCCGTTGTGGAGCGTCCCGGTGTGGAGCGCCCCGGTGTGGAGCGCCCCGGTGTGGAGCGCCCCGGTGTGGAGCGCCCCGGTGTGGAGCGCCCCGGTGTGGAGCGTCCCGGTGTGGAGCGTCCCGGTGTGGAACGTCCCGGTGTGGAATGTCCCGGTGTCGGGTGCCCCGGTGTCGGGTGTCCCGGTGTGGAGTGTCCCGGTGTGGAGTGCCCCGGTGTGGAATGTCCCGGTGTGGAATGTCCCGGTGTGGAATGTCCCGGTGTGGAATGTCCCGGTGTGGAATGTCCCGGTGTGGAGTGTCCCGGTGTCGGGTGCCCCGGTGTCGGGTGTCCCGGTGTGGAGTGTCCCGGTGTGGAATGTCCCGGTGTGGAGTGCCCCGGTGTGGAGTGCCCCGGTGTGGAGTGCCCCGGTGTGGAGTGCCCCGGTGTGGAGTGCCCCGGTGTGGAGTGCCCCGGTGTGGAGTGCCCCGGTGTCGGGTGCCCCGGTGTCGAGCGTCCCGGTGTCGAGCGTCCCTTTGTGGAGCGTCCCGGTGTGGAGCGCCCCGGTGTGGAGCGCCCCGGTGTGGAGTGTCCCGGTGATGGGTGCCCCGATGTTGACACCGTGACACCGTTCCCCCATTCCCTGCGATTTGGTGAACTGAGTTGATGAAATTTCTCCGTATGTTCTTGCCTAGTACATGGAAGCTGGACCCAGTGGTCGTGGTGGTCTTACTGTGAACGACCGCACTTTAACATCTCGTGCCGACCCTATGTTGGGCAGCAGAAGAGAACACGAAGGTGTGTCGGGCAGGCACATAACGGACACCCGTGTCCCGGGTCGATCATCGAGATCCGGGCCTGCTACAATGCTGATCATTGTTGGTGTGAGTATTTCCCATGTGGTGGACCGGGTCACCGTCTGTGAAAGGAGAAGGTACTGAGCTGTCCGTCTGTCTGGAACAGGGAGACGGTGCATTATTGGGGTGTCCCAGTGTATTATTGGGGTGTCCCAGTGTTTTATTGGGGTGTCCCAGTGTATTATCGGGGTGTCCCAGTGTATTATTGGGGTGTCCCAGTGTATTATCGGGGTGTCCCAGTGCATTATCGGGGTGGCCCAGTGTTTTATTGGGGTGTCCCAGTGTATTATTGGGGTGTCCCAGTGTTTTATCGGGGTGTCCCAGTGTTTTATCGGGGTGTCCCAGTGTTTTATTGGGGTGTCCCAGTGTATTATTGGGGTGTCCCAGTGTTTTATCGGGGTGTCCCAGTGTATTATCGGGGTGTCCCAGTGTATTATTGGGGTGTCCCAGTGTTTTATCGGGGTGTCCCAGTGTATTATCGGGGTGGCCCAGTGTTTTATTGGGGTGTCCCAGTGTATTATTGGGGTGTCCCAGTGTATTATCGGGGTGTCCCAGTGTTTTATTGGGGTGTCCCAGTGTTTTATCGGGGTGTCCCAGTGTATTATCGGGGTGTCCCAGTGTATTATTGGGGTGTCCCAGTGTTTTATCGGGGTGTCCCAGTGTATTATTGGGGTGTCCCAGTGTATTATTGGGGTGTCCCAGTGTTTTATCGGGGTGTCCCGGTGTATTATCGGGGTGTCCCGGTGTTTTATCGGGGTGTCCCAGTGTTTTATTGGGGTGTCCCAGTGTATTATTGGGGTGTCCCAGTGTATTATTGGGGTGTCCCAGTGTATTATTGGGGTGTCCCAGTGTTTTATCGGGGTGTCCCAGTGTATTATCGGGGTGTCCCGGTGTATTATCGGGGTGTCCCGGTGTATTATCGGTGTGTCCCAGTGTTTTATCGGGGTGTCCCAGTGTTTTATCGGGGTGTCCCAGTGTATTATCGACGTGTCCCAGTGTATTATTGAGGTGTCCCAGTGTATTATTGGGGTGTCCCAGTGTATTATCGGGGTGTCCCAGTGTTTTATCGGGGTGTCCCAGTGTATTATTGGGGTGTCCCAGTGTATTATCGGGGTGTCCCAGTGTTTTATCGGGGTGTCCCAGTGTTTTATCGGGGTGTCCCAGTGTATTATCGGGGTGTCCCAGTGTTTTATCGGGGTGTCCCAGTGTATTATTGGGGTGTCCCAGTGTATTATTGGGGTGTCCCGGTGTTTTATCGGGGTGTCCCGGTGTATTATCGGGGTGTCCCGGTGTTTTATCGGGGTGTCCCGGTGTATTATCGGTGTGTCCCAGTGTTTTATCGGGGTGTCCCAGTGTTTTATCGGGGTGTCCCAGTGTATTATCGAGGTGTCCCAGTGTATTATTGGGGTGTCCCAGTGTATTATTGAGGTGTCCCAGTGTATTATTGGGGTGTCCCAGTGTATTATTTAGGTGTCCCAGTGTATTATTGGGGTGTCCCAGTGTATTATTTGGGTGTCCCAGTGTTTTATTGGGTTGTCCCAGTGTATTATCGGTGTGTCCCAGTGTATTATTGGGGTGTCCCAGTGTATTATTGGGGTGTCCCAGTGTATTATCGGGGTGTCCCAGTGTTTTATCGGGGTGTCCCAGTGTTTTATTGGGGTGTCCCAGTGTTTTATTGGGGTGTCCCAGTGTTTTATTGGGGTGTCCCAGTGTATTATTGGGGTGTCCCAGTGTTTTATTGGGGTGTCCCAGTGTTTTATTGGGGTGTCCCAGTGTTTTATTGGGGTGTCCCAGTGTATTATCGGGGTGTCCCAGTGTATTATTGGGGTGTCCCAGTGTATTATCGGGGTGTCCCAGTGTTTTATTGGGGTGTCCCAGTGTTTTATTGGGGTGTCCCAGTGTATTATCGGGGTGTCCCAGTGTTTTATCGGGGTGTCCCAGTGTATTATCGGGGTGTCCCAGTGTATTATCGGGGTGTCCCAATGTATTATCGGGGTGTCCCAGTGTATTATCGGGGTGTCCCAGTGTATTATCGGGGTGTCCCAGTGTATTATCGGGGTGTCCCAGTGTATTATCGGGGTGTCCCAGTGTTTTATCGGGGTGTCCCAGTGTATTATTGGGGTGTCCCAGTGTTTTATCGGGGTGTCCCAGTGTTTTATCGGGGTGTCCCAGTGTTTTATCGGGGTGTCCCAGTGTATTATCGGGGTGTCCCAGTGTATTATCGGGGTGTCCCAGTGTATTATCGGGGTGTCCCAGTGTATTATTGGGGTGTCCCAGTGTTTTATCGGGGTGTCCCAGTGTTTTATCGGGGTGTCCCAGTGTATTATCGGGGTGTCCCAGTGTATTATCGGGGTGTCCCAGTGTATTATTGGTGTGTCCCAGTGTATTATTGGGGTGTCCCAGTGTATTATTGGGGTGTCCCAGTGTATTATTGGTGTGTCCCAGTGTATTATTGGGATGTCCCAGTGTATTATTGGGGTGTCCCAGTGTATTATTGGGATGTCCCAGTGTATTATCGGGGTATCCCACTGTTTTATTGGGGTGTCCCAGTGTATTATCGGGGTGTCCCAGTGTTTTATTGGGGTGTCCCAGTGTATTATCGGGGTGTCCCAATGTATTATCGGGGTGTCCCAGTGTTTTATCGGGGTGTCCCAGTGTATTATTGGGGTGTCCCAGTGTTTTATTGGGGTGTCCCAGTGTTTTATTGGGGTGTCCCAGTGTTTTATTGGGGTGTCCCAGTGTTTTATTGGGGTGTCCCAGTGTATTATCGGGGTGTCCCAGTGTATTATTGGGGTGTCCCAGTGTATTATCGGGGTGTCCCAGTGTTTTATTGGGGTGTCCCAGTGTTTTATTGGGCTGTCCCAGTGTATTATCGGGGTGTCCCAGTGTTTTATTGGGGTTTCCCAGTGTATTATCGGGGTGTCCCAGTGTATTATCGGGGTGTCCCAATGTATTATCGGGGTGTCCCAGTGTTTTATTGGGGTGTCCCAGTGTATTATCGGGGTGTCCCAGTGTATTATCGGGGTGTCCCAGTGTATTATCGGGGTGTCCCAGTGTATTATCGGGGTGTCCCAGTGTTTTATCGGGGTGTCCCAGTGTATTATTGGGGTGTCCCAGTGTTTTATCGGGGTGTCCCAGTGTTTTATCGGGGTGTCCCAGTGTTTTATCGGGGTGTCCCAGTGTATTATCGGGGTGTCCCAGTGTTTTATCGGGGTGTCCCAGTGTATTATCGGGATGTCCCAGTGTATTATTGGGGTGTCCCAGTGTATTATTGGTGTGTCCCAGTGTATTATTGGGGTGTCCCAGTGTATTATTGGTGTGTCCCAGTGTATTATTGGGATGTCCCAGTGTATTATTGGTGTGTCCCAGTGTATTATTGGGATGTCCCAGTGTATTATTGGGGTGTCCCAGTGTATTATTGGGATGTCCCAGTGTATTATTGGGATGTCCCAGTGTATTATCGGGGTATCCCACTGTTTTATTGGGGTGTCCCAGTGTATTATCGGGGTGTCCCAGTGTTTTATTGGGGTGTCCCAGTGTATTATCGGGGTGTCCCAATGTATTATCGGGGTGTCCCAGTGTTTTATCGGGGTGTCCCAGTGTATTATCGGGGTCCCCAGTGTATTATCGGGGTGTCCCAGTGTATTGTTGGGGTGTCCCAGTGTATTATTGGGGTGTCCCAGTGTTTTATTGGGGTGTCCCAGTGTATTATCGGGGTGTCCCAGTGTTTTATCGGGGTGTCCCAGTGTTTTATCGGGGTGTCCCAGTGTATTATTGGGGTGTCCCAGTGTATTATTGGGGTGTCCCAGTGTTTTATCGGGGTGTCCCAGTGTTTTATCGGGGTGTCCCAGTGTATTATTGGGGTGTCCCAGCGTATTATTGGGATGTCCCAGTGTTTTATTGGGGTGTCCCAGTGTATTATTGGGGTGTCCCAGTGTTTTATCGGGGTGTCCCAGTGTATTATTGGGGTGTCCCAGTGTTTTATTGGGGTGTCCCAGTGTATTATTGGGGTGTCCCAGTGTTTTATTGGGGTGTCCCAGTGTATTATTGGGATGTCCCAGTGTTTTATTGGGGTGTCCCAGTGTATTATTGGGGTGTCCCAGTGTTGTATCGGGGTGTCCCAGTGTATTATTGGGGTGTCCCAGTGTTTTATCGGGGTGTCCCAGTGTATTATTGGGATGTCCCAGTGTTTTATTGGGGTGTCCCAGTGTATTATCGGGGTGTCCCAGTGTATTATCGGGGTGTCCCAGTGTATTATTGGGGTGTCCCAGAGTTTTATTGGGGTGTCCCAGTGTATTATCGGGGTGTCCCAGTGTATTATTGGGGTGTCCCAGTGTATTATCGGGGTGTCCCAGTGTATTATCGGGGTGTCCCAGTGTATTATCGGGGTGTCCCAGTGTATTATTGGGGTGTCCCAGAGTTTTATTGGGGTGTCCCAGTGTATTATCGGGGTGTCCCAGTGTATTATCGGGGTGTCCCAGTGTATTATCGGGGTGTCCCAGTGTATTATCGGGGTGTCCCAGTGTATTATCGGGGTGTCCCAGTGTATTATCGGGGTGTCCCAGAGTTTTATTGGGGTGTCCCAGTGTATTATCGGGGTGTCCCAGTGTATTATCGGGGTGTCCCAGTGTATTATCGGGGTGTCCCAGTGTATTATCGGGGTGTCCCAGTGTATTATCGGGGTGTCCCAGTGTTTTATCGGGGTGTCCCAGTGTATTATTGGGGTGTCCCAGTGTATTATCGGGGTGTCCCAGTGTTTTATTGGGGTGTCCCAGTGTTTTATTGGGGTGTCCCAGTGTTTTATTGGGGTGTCCCAGTGTATTATCGGGGTGTCCCAGTGTTTTATTGGGGTGTCCCAGTGTTTTATTGGGGTGTCCCAGTGTTTTATTGGGGTGTCCCAGTGTATTATTGGGGTGTCCCAGTGTTTTATTGGGGTGTCCAAGTGTTTTATTGGGGTGTCCCAGTGTTTTATTGAGGTGTCCCATTGTATTATTGGGGTGTCCCAGTGTTTTCTCGGGGTGTCCCAGTGTATTATCGGGGTGTCCCAGTGTTTTATCGGGGTGTCCCAGTGTATTATCGGGGTGTCCCAGTGTATTATTGTGGTGTCCCAGTGTATTATCGGGGTGTCCCAGTGTTTTATCGGGGTGTCCCAGTGTATTATCGGTGTGTCCCAGTGTTTTATTGGGGTGTCCCAGTGTATTATCGGGATGTCCCAGTGTTTTATTGGGGTGTCCCAGTGTATTATTGGGGTGTCCCAGTGTTTTATTGGGGTGTCCCAGTGTATTATTGGGGTGTCCCAGTGTATTATTGGGGTGTCCCAGTGTATTATTGGGGTGTCCCAGTGTTTTATCGGGGTGTCCCAGTGTTTTATCGGGGTGTCCCAGTGTTTTATCGGGGTGTCCCAGTGTTTTATCGGGGTGTCCCAGTGTATTATCGGGGTGTCCCAGTGTATTATCGGGGTGTCCCAGTGTATTATTGGGATGTCCCAGTGTTTTATTGGGGTGTCCCAGTGTTTTATTGGGGTGTCCCAGTGTATTATCGGGGTGTCCCAGTGTTTTATTGGGGTGTCCCAGTGTATTATTGGGGTGTCCCAGTGTTTTATCGGGGTGTCCCAGTGTTTTATCGGGGTGTCCCAGTGTTTTATCGGGGTGTCCCAGTGTATTATCGGGGTGTCCCAGTGTTTTATCGGGGTGTCCCAGTGTATTATCGGGATGTCCCAGTGTATTATCGGGGTGTCCCAGTGTATTATTGGTGTGTCCCAGTGTATTATTGGGGTGTCCCAGTGTATTATTGGTGTGTCCCAGTGTATTATTGGGGTGTCCCAGTGTATTATTGGGATGTCCCAGTGTATTATCGGGGTATCCCACTGTTTTATTGGGGTGTCCCAGTGTATTATCGGGGTGTCCCAGTGTTTTATTGGGGTGTCCCAGTGTATTATCGGGGTGTCCCAATGTATTATCGGGGTGTCCCAGTGTTTTATCGGGGTGTCCCAGTGTATTATCGGGGTGTCCCAGTGTATTATCGGGGTGTCCCAGTGTATTGTTGGGGTGTCCCAGTGTATTGTTGGGGTGTCCCAGTGTATTATTGGGGTGTCCCAGTGTTTTATTGGGGTGTCCCAGTGTAATATCGGGGTGCCCCAGTGTTTTATCGGGGTGTCCCAGTGTTTTATCGGGGTGTCCCAGTGTATTATTGGGGTGTCCCAGTGTATTATTGGGGTGTCCCAGTGTTTTATCGGGGTGTCCCAGTGTATTATTGGGGTGTCCCAGCGTATTATTGGGATGTCCCAGTGTTTTATTGGGGTGTCCCAGTGTATTATTGGGGTGTCCCAGTGTTTTATCGGGGTGTCCCAGTGTATTATTGGGGTGTCCCAGTGTTTTATTGGGGTGTCCCAGTGTATTATTGGGGTGTCCCAGTGTTTTATTGGGGTGTCCCAGTGTATTATTGGGATGTCCCAGTGTTTTATTGGGGTGTCCCAGTGTATTATTGGGGTGTCCCAGTGTTGTATCGGGGTGTCCCAGTGTATTATTGGGGTGTCCCAGTGTTTTATCGGGGTGTCCCAGTGTATTATTGGGATGTCCCAGTGTATTATTGGGGTATCCCAGAGTTTTATTGGGGTGTCCCAGTGTATTATCGGGGTGTCCCAGTGTATTATTGGGGTGTCCCAGTGTATTATCGGGGTGTCCCAGTGTATTATCGGGGTGTCCCAGTGTATTATCGGGGTGTCCCAGTGTATTATCGGGGTGTCCCAGTGTATTATTGGGGTGTCCCAGAGTTTTATTGGGGTGCCCCAGTGTATTATCGGGGTGTCCCAGTGTATTATCGGGGTGTCCCAGTGTATTATCGGGGTGTCCCAGTGTATTATCGGGGTGTCTCAGTGTATTATCGGGGTGTCCCAGTGTATTATTGGGGTGTCCCAGTGTTTTATCGGGGTGTCCCAGTGTATTATTGGGGTGTCCCAGTGTATTATCGGGGTGTCCCAGTGTTTTATTGGGGTGTCCCAGTGTTTTATTGGGGTGTCCCAGTGTTTTATTGGGGTGTCCCAGTGTATTATCGGGGTGTCCCAGTGTTTTATTGGGGTGTCCCAGTGTTTTATTGGGGTGTCCCAGTGTATTATTGGGGTGTCCCACTGTTTTATTGGGGTGTCCAAGTGTTTTATTGGGGTGTCCCAGTGTTTTATTGAGGTGTCCCATTGTATTATTGGGGTGTCCCAGTGTTTTATCGGGGTGTCCCAGTGTATTATCGGGGTGTCCCAGTGTTTTATCGGGGTGTCCCAGTGTATTATCGGGGTGTCCCAGTGTATTATTGGGGTGTCCCAGTGTATTATCGGGGTGTCCCAGTGTTTTATCGGGGTGTCCCAGTGTATTATCGGTGTGTCCCAGTGTTTTATTGGGGTGTCCCAGTGTATTATCGGGATGTCCCAGTGTTTTATCGGGGTGTCCCAGTGTATTATTGGGGTGTCCCAGTGTTTTATTGGGGTGTCCCAGTGTATTATTGGGGTGTCCCAGTGTTTTATCGGTGTGTCCCAGTGTTTTATCGGTGTGTCCCAGTGTTTTATTGGGGTGTCCCAGTGTTTTATTGGGGTGTCCCAGTGTATTATCGGGGTGTCCCAGAGTTTTATCGGGGTGTCCCAGTGTATTATCGGGGTGTCCCAGTGTATTATCGGGGTGTCCCAGTGTATTATCGGGGTGTCCCAGTGTATTATCGGGGTGTCCCAGAGTTTTATTGGGGTGTCCCAGTGTATTATCGGGGTGTCCCAGTGTATTATTGGGGTGTCCCAGTGTATTATTGGGGTGTCCCAGTGTTTTATCGGGGTGTCCCAGTGTATTATCGGGGTGTCCCAGTGTTTTATGGGGTGTCCCAGTGTTTTATTGGGGTGTCCCAGTGTTTTATTGGGGTGTCCCAGTGTATTATCGGGGTGTCCCAGTGTTTTATTGGGGTGTCCCAGTGTATTATTGGGGTGTCCCAGTGTTTTATTGGGGTGTCCCAGTGTTTTATTGGGGTGTCCCAGTGTTTTATTGGGGTGTCCCAGTGTATTATTGGGGTGTCTCAGTGTTTTATTGGGGTGTCCAAGTGTTTTATTGGGGTGTCCCAGTGTTTTATTGAGGTGTCCCATTGTATTATTGGGGTGTCCCAGTGTTTTATCGGGGTGTCCCAGTGTATTATCGGGGTGTCCCAGTGTTTTATCGGGGTGTCCCAGTGTATTATGGGGGTGTCCCAGTGTATTATTGGGGTGTCCCAGTGTATTATTGGGGTGTCCCAGTGTATTATCGGGGTGTCCCAGTGTATTATCGGGGTGTCCCAGTGTATTATCGGGGTGTCCCAGTGTTTTATCGGGGTGTCCCAGTGTATTATCGGTGTGTCCCAGTGTTTTATTGGGGTGTCCCAGTGTATTATCGGGATGTCCCAGTGTTTTATCGGGGTGTCCCAGTGTATTATTGGTGTGTCCCAGTGTATTATTGGGGTGTCCCAGTGTTTTATCGGGGTGTCCCAGTGTATTATTGGGGTGTCCCAGTGTATTATTGGTGTGTCCCAGTGTATTATCGGGGTGTCCCAGTGTTTTATCGGGGTGTCCCAGTGTATTATCGGGGTGTCCCAGTGTATTATTGGGGTGTCCCAGTGTTTTATTGGGGTGTCCCAGTGTATTATTGGGGTGTCCCAGTGTATTATCGGGGTGTCCCAGTGTTTTATCGGGGTGTCCCAGTGTTTTATGGGGTGTCCCAGTGTTTTATCGGTGTGTCCCAGTGTATTATCGGGGTGTCCCAGTGTATTATCGGGGTGCTCCAGTGTTTTATCGGGGTGTCCCAGTGTATTATCGGGGTGTCCCAGTGTATTATCGGGGTGTCCCAGTGTTTTATCGGGATGTCCCAGTGTTTTATCGGGGTGTCCCAGTGTATTATTGGGGTGTCCCAGTGTATTATTGGGGTGTCCCAGTGTTTTATTGGGGTGTCCCAGTGTATTATTGGGGTGTCCCAGTGTATTATTGGGGTGTCCCAGTGTATTATTGGGGTGTCCCAGTGTTTTATTGGGGTCTCCCAGTGTATTATCGGGGTGTCCCAGTGTATTATCGGGGTGTCCCAGTGTTTTATTGGGGTCTCCCAGTGTATTATCGGGGTGTCCCAGTGTTTTATCGGGGTGTCCCAGTGTATTATCGGGGTGTCCCAGTGTTTTATCGGGGTGTCCCAGTGTTTTATCGGGGTGTCCCAGTGTTTTATCGGGGTGTCCCAGTGTATTATTGGGGTGTCCCAGTGTTTTATCGGGGTGTCCCAGTATATTATCGGGGTGTCCCAGTGTTTTATTGGGGTGTCCCAGTGTTTTATTGGGGTGTCCCAGTGTTTTATTGGGGTGTCCCAGTGTATTATTGGGGTGTCCCAGTGTATTATTGAGGTGTCCCAGTGTTTTATTGGGGTGTCCCAGTGTTTTATTGGGGTGTCCCAGTGTATTATTGGGGTGTCCCAGTGTTGTATCGAGGTGTCCCAGTGTTTTATCGGGGTGTCCCAGTGTATTATCGGGGTGTCCCAGTGTATTATCGGGGTGTCCCATTGTATTATCGGGGTGTCCCAGTGTATTATTGGGGTGTCCCAGTGTATTATTGGGGTGTCCCAGTGTTTTATCGGGGTGTCCCAGTGTTTTATCGGGGTGTCCCAGTGTTTTATCGGGGTGTCCCAGTGTTTTATCGGGGTGTCCCAGTGTATTATCGGGGTGTCCCAGTGTATTATCGGGGTGTCCCAGTGTATTATCGGGATGTCCCAGTGTTTTATTGGGGTGTCCCAGTGTTTTATTGGGGTGTCCCAGTGTATTATTGGGGTGTCCCAGTGTTTTATCGGTGTGTCCCAGTGTTTTATTGGGGTGTCCCAGTGTTTTATTGGGGTGTCCCAGTGTATTATCGGGGTGTCCCAGTGTATTATCGGGGTGTCCCAGAGTTTTATCGGGGTGTCCCAGTGTATTATCGGGGTGTCCCAGTGTATTATCGGGGTGTCCCAGTGTATTATCGGGGTGTCCCAGTGTATTATCGGGGTGTCCCAGTGTATTATCGGGGTGTCCCAGTGTATTATTGGGGTGTCCCAGTGTATTATTGGGGTGTCCCAGTGTTTTATCGGGGTGTCCCAGTGTATTATCGGGGTGTCCCAGTGTATTATCGGGGTGTCACAGTGTTTTATGGGGTGTCCCAGTGTTTTATTGGGGTGTCCCAGTGTTTTATTGGGGTGTCCCAGTGTATTATCGGGGTGTCCCAGTGTTTTATTGGGGTGTCCCAGTGTATTATTGGGGTGTCCCAGTGTATTATTGGGGTGTCCCAGTGTTTTATTGGGGTGTCCCAGTGTTTTATTGGGGTGTCCCAGTGTTTTATTGGGGTGTCCCAGTGTATTATTGGGGTGTCTCAGTGTTTTATTGGGGTGTCCAAGTGTTTTATTGGGGTGTCCCAGTGTTTTATTGAGGTGTCCCATTGTATTATTGGGGTGTCCCAGTGTTTTATCGGGGTGTCCCAGTGTATTATCGGGGTGTCCCAGTGTTTTATCGGGGTGTCCCAGTGTTTTATCGGGGTGTCCCAGTGTATTATTGGGGTGTCCCAGTGTATTATTGGGGTGTCCCAGTGTATTATCGGGGTGTCCCAGTGTATTATCGGGGTGTCCCAGTGTTTTATCGGGGTGTCCCAGTGTATTATCGGTGTGTCCCAGTGTTTTATTGGGGTGTCCCAGTGTATTATCGGGATGTCCCAGTGTTTTATCGGGGTGTCCCAGTGTATTATTGGTGTGTCCCAGTGTATTATTGGGGTGTCCCAGTGTATTATTGGGGTGTCCCAGTGTTTTATCGGGGTGTCCCAGTGTATTATTGGGGTGTCCCAGTGTATTATTGGTGTGTCCCAGTGTATTATCGGGGTGTCCCAGTGTTTTATCGGGGTGTCCCAGTGTATTATTGGGGTGTCCCAGTGTATTATTGGGGTGTCCCAGTGTTTTATTGGGGTGTCCCAGTGTATTATTGGGGTGTCCCAGTGTATTATCGGGGTGTCCCAGTGTTTTATCGGGGTGTCCCAGTGTTTTATGGGGTGTCCCAGTGTTTTATCGGGGTGTCCCAGTGTTTTATCGGGGTGTCCCAGTGTATTATCGGGGTGTCCCAGTGTATTATCGGGGTGTCCCAGTGTTTTATCGGGGTGTCCCAGTGTTTTATTGGGGTGTCCCAGTGTATTATTGGGTTGTCCCAGTGTATTATTGGGGTGTCCCAGTGTTTTATTGGGGTGTCCCAGTGTTTTATTGGGGTGTCCCAGTGTATTATTGGGGTGTCCCAGTGTATTATTGGGGTGTCCCAGTGTTTTATTGGGGTCTCCCAGTGTATTATTGGGGTGTCCCAGTGTATTATCGGGGTGTCCCAGTGTTTTATCGGGGTGTCCCAGTGTTTTATTGGGGTCTCCCAGTGTATTATCGGGGTGTCCCAGTGTATTATCGGGGTGTCCCAGTGTTTTATCGGGGTGTCCCAGTGTATTATTGGGGTGTCCCAGTGTTTTATCGGGGTGTCCCAGTATATTATCGGGGTGTCCCAGTGTTTTATTGGGGTGTCCCAGTGTTTTATTGGGGTGTCCCAGTGTTTTATTGGGGTGTCCCAGTGTATTATTGGGGTGTCCCAGTGTATTATTGAGGTGTCCCAGTGTTTTATTGGGGTGTCCCAGTGTATTATTGGGGTGTCCCAGTGTTTTATCGAGGTGTCCCAGTGTTTTATCGGGGTGTCCCAGTGTATTATCGGGGTGTCCCAGTGTTTTATCGGGGTGTCCCAGTGTATTATCGGGGTGTCCCATTGTATTATTGGGGTGTCCCAGTGTATTATTGGGGTGTCCCAGTGTATTATTGGGGTGTCCCAGTGTTTTATCGGGGTGTCCCAGTGTATTATTGGGGTGTCCCAGTGTTTTATCGGGGTGTCCCAGTGTATTATCGGGGTGTCCCATTGTATTATTGGGGTGTCCCAGTGTATTATCGGGGTGTCCCAGTGTATTATTGGGGTGTCCCAGTGTATTATTGGGGTGTCCCAGTGTTTTATTGGGGTGTCCCAGTGTTTTATTGGGGTGTCCCAGTGTTTTATTGGGGTGTCCCAGTGTATTATCGGGGTGTCCCAGTGTATTATTGGGGTGTCCCAGTTCTGGGTAGATCAGACCTCAGGGGGTTAGTTTGAATTTTGGTGCTTCCTCCCCTCCCCCTATTTTTGGCGGGTCCCCCTGAGAGGGAGAGGAGCAGACTGTACCCCCATTGCCCTAGGGTCTTGCGTGCTCAGTTGTGGGAGAGGGGGAACGATCGGTCTGGAGGGGGACGGCAATGATCGATCTTTGTAAAGTATTTCTGTTAATCCACAGATGGGAAAGGGTCCTGGACGGACTGGAACGCCTGGAGTCTGTGTGAACCTCCCTGTGGGAAGCCCAGCCTGAGGAGCAGGGCTCGATCCTGTGTCCCGATTTACCCCAACTACCCGTGAGACCTCACCTCTGTCCTCAAAGATCACTCTCTTTACTGTCTCTCCCCAGTTAGACTGGGAAAGGCCGAGGCCCCACGGTGCAGGGGAAGGGCCGAGGCCCCACGGTGCAGGGGAAGGGCCGAGGCCCCACGGTGCAGGGGAAGGGACGAGGCCCCACGGTGCAGGGGAAAGGCCGAGGCCCCACGGTGCAGGGGAAGGGCCGAGGCCCCACGGTGCAGGGGAAGGGCCGAGGCCCCACGGTGCAGGGGAAGGGGCCGAGGCCCCACGGTGCAGGGGAAGGGCCGAGGCCCGACGGTGCAGGGGAAGGGCCGAGGCCCGACGGTGCAGGGGAAGGGCCGAGGCCCCATGGTGCAGGGGAAGGGCCGAGGCCCCACGGTGCAGGGGAAGGGCCGAGGCCCCACGTTGCAGGGGAAGGGCCGAGGCCCCACGTTGCAGGGGAAGGGACGAGGCCCCACGGTGCAGGGGAAGGGCCGAGGCCCCACGGTGCAGGGGAAGGGCCGAGGCCCCACGGTGCAGGGGAAGGGCCGAGGCCCCACGGTGCAGGGGAAGGGCCGAGGCCCCACGTTGCAGGGGAAGGGACGAGGCCCCACGTTGCAGGGGAAGGGACGAGGCCCCACGGTGCAGGGGAAGGGCCGAGGCCCCACGGTGCAGGACACCAGAGATGGAGGGGGTGGGGACGGAGGGGGGTACAGGTGGAGGGGGTGGGGACGGAGGGGGTACAGGTGGAGGGGGTGGGGACGGAGGGGGTACAGGTGGAGGGGGTGGGGACGGAGGGGGTACAGGTGGAGGGGGTGGGGACGGAGGGGGTACAGGTGGAGGGGGTGGGGACGGAGGGGGTACAGGTGGAGGGGGTGGGGACGGAGGGGGTACAGGGGGAGGGGGTGGGGACGGAGGGGGTACAGGGGGAGGGGGTGGGGACGGAGGGGGTACAGGTGAGATGTGGGGGGTCCCTGACCCCATCCAGTGAGGAATCCCGAGGTCACTGACAGTGTTTTATTTTACAGAAATGAGACTACATTTAAGAAGAAAGCTCCAATTTATTTTTGGGGGTTTCCAAATTACGAGTGTGATGATCTCCTGGGGGAGAGGGGACGTCTTGCAGCAGGACCTGCCGTGTCAGAACGTTCCAGACTGCGACTGAAGGAGGTGTGTGAGTTTGTTTGAGTCCAGGGCTGCGAGCACTGGAATAAGATTAACATCCCATTAACACCCATCGTTCCGACCGCGTGAGATTCAGCTGCGTCTCTCGTTCGGCTCATCGCTGGACCCTGAGAATCTCTCACAATGCAACAGACACGTTAATCCCAGAGACACTGACTCTCACTGGGGTACGGGTCCCACAGACACCGACTCTCACTGGGGTACGGGTCCCACACACACCGACTCTCACTGGGGTACGGGTCCCACAGACACCGACTCTCACTGGGGTACGGGTCCCACACACACCGACTCTCACTGGGGTACGGGTCCCACACACACTGACTCTCACTGGGGTACGGGTCCCACAGACACCGACTCTCACTGGGGTACGGGTCCCACAGACACCGACTCTCACTGGGGTACGGGTCCCACAGACACTGACTCTCACTGGGGTACGGGTCCCACAGACACCGACTCTCACTGGGGTACGGGGTCTCACACACACCGACTCTCACTGGGGTACGGGTCCCACACACACCGACTCTCACTGGGGTACGGGTCCCACACACACCGACTCTCACTGGGGTACGGGTCCCACAGACACCGACTCTCACTGGGGTACGGGGTCCCACACACACCGACTCTCACTGGGGTACGGGTCCCCACACACACCGACTCTCACTGGGGTACGGGTCCCACGCACACCGACTCTCACTGGGGTACGGGTCCCACACACACCGACTCTCACTGGGGTACGGGTCCCACAGACACCGACTCTCACTGGGGTACGGGTCCCACAGACACTGACTCTCACTGGGGTACGGGTCCCACAGACACCGACTCTCACTGGGGTACGGGTCCCCACAGACACCGACTCTCACTGGGGTACGGGTCCCACAGACACTGACTCTCACTGGGGTACGGGTCCCACACACACCGACTCTCACTGGGGTACGGGTCCCACAGACACCGACTCTCACTGGGGTACGGGTCCCACAGACACTGACCCTCACTGGGGTACGGGTCTCACACACACCGACTCTCACTGGGGTACGGGTCCCACACACACCGACTCTCACTGGGGTACGGGTCCCACAGACACCGACTCTCACTGGGGTACGGGTCCCACACACACCGACTCTCACTGGGGTACGGGTCCCACAGACACCGACTCTCACTGGGGTACGGGGTCCCACAGACACCGACTCTCACTGGGGTACGGGTCCCACAGACACTGACCCTCACTGGGGTACGGGTCCCACACACACTGACCCTCACTGGGGTACGGGTCCCACAGACACCGACTCTCACTGGGGTACGGGTCCCACACACACCGACTCTCACTGGGGTACGGGTCCCACACACACTGACTCTCACTGGGGTACGGGTCCCACACACACTGACCCTCACTGGGGTACGGGTCCCACAGACACCGACTCTCACTGGGGTACGGGTCCCACAGACACCGACTCTCACTGGGGTACGGGTCCCACACACACTGACCCTCACTGGGGTACGGGGTCCCACAGACACTGACCCTCCCTGGGGTACGGGTCTCACAGACACCGACTCTCACTGGGGTACGGGGTCCCAGAGACACCCGACTCTCACTGGGGTACGGGTCCACACACACACCGACTCTCACTGGGGTACGGGTCTCACACACACCGACTCTCACTGGGGTACGGGTCCCACACACACCGACTCTCACTGGGGTACGGGTCCCACAGACACCGACTCTCACTGGGGTACGGGGTCCCACACACACTGACTCTCACTGGGGTACGGGTCCCACAGACACCGACTCTCACTGGGGTACGGGTCCCACAGACACCGACTCTCACTGGGGTACGGGTCCCACACACACCGACTCTCACTGGGGTACGGGTCCCACACACACCGACTCTCACTGGGGTACGGGTCCCACGCACACCGACTCTCACTGGGGTACGGGTCCCACACACACCGACTCTCACTGGGGTACGGGTCCCCACAGACACCGACTCTCACTGGGGTACGGGTCCCACAGACACTGACTCTCACTGGGGTACGGGTCCCACAGACACCGACTCTCACTGGGGTACGGGTCCCACAGACACCGACTCTCACTGGGGTACGGGTCCCACAGACACTGACTCTCACTGGGGTACGGGTCCCACACACACCGACTCTCACTGGGGTACGGGTCCCACAGACACCGACTCTCACTGGGGTACGGGTCCCACAGACACTGACCCTCACTGGGGTACGGGTCTCACACACACCGACTCTCACTGGGGTACGGGTCCCACACACACCGACTCTCACTGGGGTACGGTCCCACAGACACCGACTCTCACTGGGGTACGGGTCCCACACACACCCGACTCTCACTGGGGTACGGGTCCCCACAGACCACCGACTCTCACTGGGGTACGGGTCCCACAGACACTCCGACTCTCACTGGGGTACGGGTCCCACAGACACTGACCCTCACTGGGGTACGGGTCCCACACACACTGACCCTCACTGGGGTACGGGTCCCACAGACACCGACTCTCACTGGGGTACGGGTCCCACACACACCGACTCTCACTGGGGTACGGGTCCCACACACACTGACTCTCACTGGGGTACGGGTCCCACACACACTGACCCTCACTGGGGTACGGGTCCCACAGACACCGACTCTCACTTGGGGTACGGGTCCCACAGACACCGACTCTCACTGGGGTAACGGGTCCCACACACACTGACCCTCACTGGGGTACGGGTCCCACAGACACTGACCCTCCCTGGGGTACGGGTCTCACAGACACCGACTCTCACTGGGGTACGGGTCCCAGAGACACCGACTCTCACTGGGGTACGGGTCTCACACACACCGACTCTCACTGGGGTACGGGTCCCACACACACTGACCCTCACTGGGGTACGGGTCCCACAGACACTGACCCTCCCTGGGGTACGGGTCCCACACACACTGACTCTCACTGGGGTGCGGGTCCCACAGACACCGACTCTCACTGGGGTACGGGTCCCACAGACACCGACTCTCACTGGGGTATGGGTCCCACAGACACAGACTCTCACTGGGGTACGGGGTCCCACAGACACCGACTCTCACTGGGGTACGGGTCCCACAGACACCGACTCTCACTGGGGTACGGGTCCCACAGACACCGACTCTCACTGGGGTACGGGTCCCCACAGACACCGACTCTCACTGGGGTACGGGTCCCACACACACCGACTCTCACTGGGGTACGGGTCCCACACACACCGACTCTCACTGGGGTACGGGTCCCACAGACACTGACTCTCACTGGGGTACGGGTCCCACACACACTGACTCTCACTGGGGTACGGGTTCCCACAGACACCGACTCTCACTGGGGTACGGGTCCCACACACACTGACTCTCACTGGGGTACGGGTCCCACAGACACCGACTCTCACTGGGGTACGGGTCCCACAGACACCGACTCTCACTGGGGTACGGGTCCCACAGACACCGACTCTCACTGGGGTACGGGTCCCACAGACACCGACTCTCACAGAGAGGAGCCTGGGATCGTGGAATCTTGGTTGGATGTCATTGAGTGGTTGTTGATGAATTGTTCCTTTCGGTTTATCGGTAGTAATGAAGTGTCTTTCCTGCAGGTGACGGCCTTTTTGTGATCACACGGAAGGTATAAGCCGTTGTCTTGACCCTTCCTCACCTCCGAAGGCAGGGCGGGCCCGGACCCCTCACCATTCCTTAACTGCTGACTGGTCCTGTTTTCACAATAAAGAATCACCTGCTTCACCTCCGTGTCTGATTGTTTCTTGAAATCTCAGTGTTATTATCAGGGGTATAAAGAGAAGCATCTGCGAGAGACCGGGAGTTCACCGTACCGCGTGACACCGGGAGTTCACCGTACCGCGTGACACCGGGAGTTCACCGTACCGCGAGAGACCGGGAGTTCACCGTACCGCGAGAGACCGGGAGTTCACCGTACCGCGTGAGACCGGGAGTTCACCGTACCGCGAGAGACCGGAGTTCACCGTACCGCGAGAGACCGGGAGTTCACCGTACCGCGAGAGACCGGGAGTTCACCGTACCCGCGAGAGACCGGGAGTTCACCGTACCGCGAGAGACCGGGAGTTCACCGTACCGCGTGACACCGGGAGTTCACCGTACCGCGAGAGACCGGGAGTTCACCGTACCAGCGAGAGACCGGGAGTTCACCGTACCGCGAGAGACCGGGAGTTCACCGTACCGCGAGAGACCGGGAGTTCACCGTACCGCGTGAGACCGGGAGTTCACCGTACCGCGAGAGACCGGGAGTTCACCGTACCGCGAGAGACCGGGAGTTCACCGTACCGCGTGAGACCGGAGTTCACCGTACCGCGAGAGACCGGGAATTCACCGTACCGCGAGAGACCGGGAGTTCACCGTACCGCGAGAGACCGGGAGTTCACCGTACCGCGAGAGACCGGGAGTTCACCGTACCGCGAGAGACCGGGAGTTCACCGTACGCGAGAGACCGGGAGTTCACCGTACCGCGTGAGACCGGGAGTTCACCGTACCGCGTTCACTGCTTTCCTCCCCCTCTCCCCCTCTCTGTTGTTGAACATTGAGAAGGACCCCTGTGCTGCCTCAGACGGCCTGACGGGAAGGTTTTATTTCAATGTGTGGGTGAGGGGAAGGATTGAGGATACAGTCAGTTCAGATCAAACTCTTCGAGACGAGCAGCGCCCCCCCTCGCCATCTCTCCCCCTCCCCCCCTCGCCATCTCTCCCCCTCCCCCCCCCTCGCCATCTCTCCCCCTCCCCCCCTCGCCATCTCCCGCCTCGCCATCTCTCCCCCTCCCCCCCCTCACCA
>NW_027138250.1:0-64099 GCF_035084215.1 Heptranchias perlo
TATCAGTACCGGGAGGGAGGGAGGGCATTGGTGCACTGACAGAGGGGGTGGAGCATCTGTCACAGCCGTGGCTCAGTCGGTGTTACACTCCGCACTGACCACTCCCGAGTCACGGTCACAACCCAGGCTGACACTCCTCCTCCAGTACTGGGGGCGCAGGGGCGGGGTCCAGTATTGAGGGGTGGGTGTACAGTACTGAGGGGGGGGGGGGCCGCCCTGCCGAGGTGGGTGTACAGTACTGAGGGGGGGGGGCTGCCCTGCTGAGGTGGGTGTACAGTACTGAGGGGGGGCTGCCCTGTGGAGGGGAGAGGGGGGTCAGTACTGAGGGTGCTGCCCTGTGGAGGGGAGGGGGTCAATACTGAGGGGGGGCTGCCCTGTGGAGGGGAGAGGGGGGTCAGTACTGAGGGCGGCCTGCCCTGTGGAGGGGAGGGGGTCAGTACTGAGGGGGGGGCCCGCCCTGTTGGTGGGGAGGTTCAGTACTAAAGAGAAGAATGGGGAGAAGGGAAACGCCTGCCCCTCCCACTATACACTGAGTGGAGGGGGTGATAGGCTGAGTATTGACCCCTACATTTATAGGGACGTGGAAATCACTGAATGAGAGACCCCGAGGCCCGTCTTGTTCACCACCTACCGACCCGGTGGTCCCTGATACGACGATAATGGAGCTGTTGACTAATCATAACAATCGATTGCTCATCAATTAATCTCCAACAGACCCAGACATGGTCGATGTCGGCTGGGAACAGCTAACTGGACCCCTCCTGCTGCGTGTGTGTCTTGATCTCACTCTGCACGGGCCGAGGCCTTTCCTGCACGGTTGTGTACCTGAGCCCCGCAGTATCCGCACTGTCCTGGAGATTCTGTGCCGTTTCCCTGCTTTAATATTAAGCTGAGCAGGATTACCATCTGTCTCTCGGGTGAGGCTCCTGTTATCTCTGAGCCGGGGGCACGAGGTGATTCGAGTGAGGGTGGGAACGGTGCTGCCAATCGGGTGGGCTGATAATAGGATTGGAGGTGGTGTCCTGTAGTAACTGAGTGTGGCTCAGTGCTGAGTCCAATCACTGGCTGTATATTGTCTCCTTTAGGAGGTATCGGGCACTCCGGAGCAGGCTTTTATCCTCAAACAGTGCTATCAGAATCTGGAGATGTTCACCAGTGGAGTCTACGATTTCCTGCTGGAGACTCAGGTATGGGCGCACCCACCCCACTCCCACCCCCTGCTTTCCCCCCCCCCCCCCCCACTCCCCCTGACTCCTGCAGTGTCTCTCTCTCTCCCCCCCTGACTCCTGCAGTGTCTCTCTCTCTCCCCCCCTGACTCCTGCAGTGTCTCTCTCTCCCCCCCTGACTCCTGCAGTGTCTCTCTCTCCCCCCCTGACTCCTGCAGTGTCTCTCTCTCTCCCCCCCTGACTCCTGCAGTGTCTCTCTCTCTCTCTCCCCCTGACTCCTGCAGTGTCTCTCTCTCTCCCCCCCTGACTCCTGCAGTGTCTCTCTCTCTTCCCCCCCCTGACTCCTGCAGTGTCTCTCTCTCTCCCCCCCTGACTCCTGCAGTGTCTCTCTCTCCCTCCCCCTGACTCCTGCAGTGTCTCTCTCTCTCCCCCCCTGACTCCTGCAGTGTCTCTCTCTCCCCCCCTGACTCCTGCAGTGTCTCTCTCTCTCTCCCCTGACTCCTGCAGTGTCTCTCTCTCTCTCCCCCTGACTCCTGCAGTGTCTCTCTCTCTCCCCCCCCTGACTCCTGCAGTGTCTCTCTCTCTCCCCCCCCCTGACTCCTGCAGTGTCTCTCTCTCTCTCCCCCTGACTCCTGCAGTGTCTCTCTCTCTCCCCCCCCCTGACTCCTGCAGTGTCTCTCTCTCTCCCCCCCCTGACTCCTGCAGTGTCTCTCTCTCTCCCCCCCTGACTCCTGCAGTGTCTCTCTCTCTCCCCCTGACTCCTGCAGTGTCTCTCTCTCCCCCTGACTCCTGCAGTGTTTCTCTCTCCCCCCCTGACTCCTGCAGTGTCTCTCTCTCCCCCCTGACTCCTGCAGTGTCTCTCTCTCTCTCCCCCTGACTCCTGCAGTGTCTCTCTCTCTCCCCCTGACTCCTGCAGTGTCTCTCTCTCTCCCCCTGACTCCTGCAGTGTCTCTCTCTCTCTCTCTCCCCCTGACTCCTGCAGTGTCTCTCTCTCTCTCTCCCCCTGACTCCTGCAGTGTCTCTCTCTCTCTCTCTCTCTCCCCCTGACTCCTGCAGTGTCTCTCTCTCTCTCTCTCTCCCCCTGACTCCTGCAGTGTCTCTCTCTCCCCTGACTCCTGCAGTGTCTCTCTCTCTCTCCCCCTGACTCCTGCAGTGTCTCTCTCTCCCCCCCTGACTCCTGCAGTGTCTCTCTCTCCCCCCCTGACTCCTGCAGTGTCTCTCTCTCTCTCTCTCTCTCTCCCCCTGACTCCTGCAGTGTCTCTCTCTCTCTCTCCCCCTGACTCCTGCAGTGTCTCTCTCTCTCTCCCCCTGACTCCTGCAGTGTCTCTCTCTCTCCCCTGACTCCTGCAGTGTCTCTCTCTCTCTCCCCCTGACTCCTGCAGTGTCTCTCTCTCTCTCCCCCTGACTCCTGCAGTGTCTCTCTCTCTCTCCCCCTGACTCCTGCAGTGTCTCTCTCTCTCTCCCCCTGACTCCTGCAGTGTCTCTCTCTCTCTCCCCCTGACTCCTGCAGTGTCTCTCTCTCTCTCCCCCTGACTCCTGCAGTGTCTCTCTCTCTCTCCCCCTGACTCCTGCAGTGTCTCTCTCTCTCCCCCTGACTCCTGCAGTGTCTCTCTCTCTCTCTCCCCCTGACTCCTGCAGTGTCTGTCTCTCTCCTCCTGACTCCTGCAGTGTCTGTCTCTCTCCTCCTGACTCCTGCAGTGTCTCTCTCTCTCTCCCCCTGACTCCTGCAGTGTCTCTCTCTCTCTCCCCCTGACTCCTGCAGTGTCTCTCTCTCTCTCCCCCTGACTCCTGCAGTGTCTCTCTCTCTCTCCCCCTGACTCCTGCAGTGTCTCTCTCTCTCTCCCCCTGACTCCTGCAGTGTCTCTCTCTCTCTCCCCCTGACTCCTGCAGTGTCTCTCTCTCTCTCCCCCTGACTCCTGCAGTGTCTCTCTCTCTCCCCCTGACTCCTGCAGTGTCTCTCTCTCTCTCTCCCCCTGACTCCTGCAGTGTCTCTCTCTCTCTCTCTCCCCCTGACTCCTGCAGTGTCTCTCTCTCTCTCCCCTGACTCCTGCAGTGTCTCTCTCTCTCTCCCCCTGACTCCTGCAGTGTCTCTCTCTCTCTCCCCCTGACTCCTGCAGTGTCTCTCTCTCTCTCCCCCTGACTCCTGCAGTGTCTCTCTCTCTCTCCCCCTGACTCCTGCAGTGTCTCTCTCTCTCCCCCTGACTCCTGCAGTGTCTCTCTCTCTCTCCCCCTGACTCCTGCAGTGTCTCTCTCTCTCTCCCCCTGACTCCTGCAGTGTCTCTCTCTCTCCCCCTGACTCCTGCAGTGTCTCTCTCTCTCCCCCTGACTCCTGCAGTGTCTCTCTCTCTCCCCCTGACTCCTGCAGTGTCTCTCTCTCTCTCTCCCCCTGACTCCTGCAGTGTCTCTCTCTCTCTCCCCCTGACTCCTGCAGTGTCTCTCTCTCTCTCTCCCCCTGACTCCTGCAGTGTCTCTCTCTCTCTCTCTCCCCCTGACTCCTGCAGTGTCTCTCTCTCTCTCTCTCCCCCTGACTCCTGCAGTCTCTCTCTCTCTCTCCCCCTGACTCCTGCAGTGTCTCTCTCTCTCTCCCCCTGACTCCTGCAGTGTCTCTCTCTCTCTCTCCCCTGACTCCTGCAGTGTCTCTCTCTCTCCCCCCCTGACTCCTGCAGTGTCTCTCTCTCTCCCCCTGACTCCTGCAGTGTCTCTCTCTCTCCCCCTGACTCCTGCAGTGTCTCTCTCTCTCCCCCTGACTCCTGCAGTGTCTCTCTCTCTCCCCCTGACTCCTGCAGTGTCTCTCTCTCTCTCCCCCTGACTCCTGCAGTGTCTCTCTCTCCCCCCCTGACTTCTGCAGTGTCTCTCTCTCCCCCCCTGACTCCTGCAGTGTCTCTCTCTCTCCCCCTGACTCCTGCAGTGTCTCTCTCTCTCCCCCTGACTCCTGCAGTGTCTCTCTCTCTCCCCCTGACTCCTGCAGTGTCTCTCTTTCTCTCTCCCCCTGACTCCTGCAGTGTCTCTCTCTCTCCCCCCTGACTCCTGCAGTGTCTCTCTCTCTCCCCCTGACTCCTGCAGTGTCTCTCTCTCTCTCCCCCTGACTCCTGCAGTGTCTCTCTCTCCCCCCCTGACTCCTGCAGTGTCTCTCTCTCTCTCTCTCCCCCCCTGACTCCTGCAGTGTCTCTCTCTCCCCCCCTGACTCCTGCAGTGTCTCTCTCTCTCTCCCCCTGACTCCTGCAGTGTCTCTCTCTCTCTCCCCCTGACTCCTGCAGTGTCTCTCTCTCTCTCTCTCCCCCTGACTCCTGCAGTGTCTCTCTCTCTCTCCCCCTGACTCCTGCAGTGTCTCTCTCTCTCTCTCTCCCCCTGACTCCTGCAGTGTCTCTCTCTCTCTCCCCCTGACTCCTGCAGTGTCTCTCTCTCCCCCCCTGACTTCTGCAGTGTCTCTCTCTCCCCCCCTGACTCCTGCAGTGTCTCTCTCTCTCCCCCTGACTCCTGCAGTGTCTCTCTCTCTCCCCCTGACTCCTGCAGTGTCTCTCTCTCTCCCCCTGACTCCTGCAGTGTCTCTCTTTCTCTCTCCCCCTGACTCCTGCAGTGTCTCTCTCTCTCCCCCCTGACTCCTGCAGTGTCTCTCTCTCTCCCCCTGACTCCTGCAGTGTCTCTCTCTCTCTCCCCCTGACTCCTGCAGTGTCTCTCTCTCCCCCCCTGACTCCTGCAGTGTCTCTCTCTCTCTCTCTCCCCCCTGACTCCTGCAGTGTCTCTCTCTCCCCCCCTGACTCCTGCAGTGTCTCTCTCTCTCTCTCTCTCTCTCTCCCCCTGACTCCTGCAGTGTCTCTCTCTCTCTCCCCCTGACTCCTGCAGTGTCTCTCTCTCTCTCCCCCTGACTCCTGCAGTGTCTCTCTCTCTCTCCCCCTGACTCCTGCAGTGTCTCTCTCTCTCTCTCTCCCCCTGACTCCTGCAGTGTCTCTCTCTCTCTCCCCCTGACTCCTGCAGTGTCTCTCTCTCTCTCTCTCCCCCTGACTCCTGCAGTGTCTCTCTCTCTCTCCCCCTGACTCCTGCAGTGTCTCTCTCTCTCTCTCCCCCTGACTCCTGCAGTGTCTCTCTCTCTCCCCCTGACTCCTGCAGTGTCTCTCTCTCTCCCCCTGACTCCTGCAGTGTCTCTCTCTCCCCCCTGACTCCTGCAGTGTCTCTCTCTCTCTCTCTCTCTCCCCTGACTCCTGCAGTGTCTCTCTCTCTCTCTCTCTCTCTCCCCCTGACTCCTGCAGTGTCTCTCTCTCTCTCTCCCCCTGACTCCTGCAGTGTCTCTCTCTCTCCCCCTGACTCCTGCAGTGTCTCTCTCTCTCCCCTGACTCCTGCAGTGTCTCTCTCTCTCTCCCCCTGACTCCTGCAGTGTCTCTCTCTCTCTCTCCCCCTGACTCCTGCAGTGTCTCTCTCTCTCTCTCCCCCTGACTCCTGCAGTGTCTCTCTCTCTCTCTCCCCCTGACTCCTGCAGTGTCTCTCTCTCTCTCTCCCCCTGACTCCTGCAGTGTCTCTCTCTCTCTCTCCCCCTGACTCCTGCAGTGTCTCTCTCTCTCCCCCTGACTCCTGCAGTGTCTCTCTCTCTCCCCCTGACTCCTGCAGTGTCTCTCTCTCTCCCCCTGACTCCTGCAGTGTCTCTCTCTCTCTCCCCCTGACTCCTGCAGTGTCTCTCTCTCTCTCCCCCTGACTCCTTCAGTGTCTCTCTCTCTCTCCCCCTGACTCCTTCAGTGTCTCTCTCTCTCCCCCTGACTCCTGCAGTGTCTCTCTCTCTCTCCCCCTGACTCCTGCAGTGTCTCTCTCTCTCTCCCCTGACTCCTGCAGTGTCTCTCTCTCTCTCCCCCTGACTCCTGCAGTGTCTCTCTCTCTCCCCCTGACTCCTGCAGTGTCTCTCTCTCTCTCTCCCCCTGACTCCTGCAGTGTCTCTCTCTCTCTCTCCCCCTGACTCCTGCAGTGTCTCTCTCTCTCTCCCCCTGACTCCTGCAGTGTCTCTCTCTCTCTCCCCTGACTCCTGCAGTGTCTCTCTCTCTCCCCCTGACTCCTGCAGTGTCTCTCTCTCTCTCCCCCTGACTCCTGCAGTGTCTCTCTCTCTCTCTCCCCCTGACTCCTGCAGTGTCTCTCTCTCTCTCTCTCCCCCTGACTCCTGCAGTGTCTCTCTCTCTCTCTCCCCCTGACTCCTGCAGTGTCTCTCTCTCTCTCTTCCCCTGACTCCTGCAGTGTCTCTCTCTCTCTCTCCCCCTGACTCCTGCAGTGTCTCTCTCTCTCTCTCCCCCTGACTCCTGCAGTCTCTCTCTCTCTCCCCTGACTCCTGCAGTGTGTCTCTCTCTCTCTCTCTCTCTCTCCCCCTGACTCCTGCAGTGTCTCTCTCTCTCTCTCTCTCTCTCTCTCCCCCTGACTCCTGCAGTGTCTCTCTCTCTCTCTCTCTCCCCCCCTGACTCCTGCAGTGTCTCTCTCTCTCTCTCTCTCTCTCTCTCCCCCTGACTCCTGCAGTGTCTCTCTCTCTCTCTCTCTCCCCCTGACTCCTGCAGTGTCTCTCTCTCTCTCTCTCTCCCCCTGACTCCTGCAGTGTCTCTCTCTCTCTCTCTCCCCCTGACTCCTGCAGTGTCTCTCTCTCTCTCTCTCTCCCCCTGACTCCTGCAGTGTCTCTCTCTCTCTCTCTCTCTCCCCCTGACTCCTGCAGTGTCTCTCTCTCTCTCTCTCTCTCTCTCCCCCTGACTCCTGCAGTGTCTCTCTCTCTCTCTCTCTCTCCCCCTGACTCCTGCAGTATCTCTCTCTCTCTCTCTCTCTCTCTCTCCCCCTGACTCCTGCAGTGTCTCTCTCTCTCTCTCTCTCTCTCTCCCCCTGACTCCTGCAGTGTCTCTCTCTCTCTCTCCCCCTGACTCCTGCAGTGTGTCTCTCTCTCTCTCTCTCTCTCTCTCTCTCCCCTGACTCCTGCAGTATCTCTCTCTCTCTCTCCCCCTGACTCCTGCAGTGTCTCTCTCTCTCTCTCTCTCTCTCTCCCCCTGACTCCTGCAGTGTCTCTCTCTCTCTCTCTCTCTCTCTCTCTCTCCCCCTGACTCCTGCAGTGTCTCTCTCTCTCTCTCTCTCCCCCTGACTCCTGCAGTGTCTCTCTCTCTCTCTCTCCCCCTGACTCCTGCAGTGTCTCTCTCTCTCTCTCTCTCCCCCTGACTCCTGCAGTGTCTCTCTCTCTCTCTCTCTCTCCCCCTGACTCCTGCAGTGTCTCTCTCTCTCTCTCTCTCTCTCTCCCTGACTCCTGCAGTGTCTCTCTCTCTCTCTCTCTCTCTCTCCCCCTGACTCCTGCAGTGTCTCTCTCTCTCTCTCTCTCTCTCCCCCTGACTCCTGCAGTGTCTCTCTCTCTCTCTCTCTCTCTCTCCCCCTGACTCCTGCAGTGTCTCTCTCTCTCTCTCTCTCTCTCTCTCTCCCCCTGACTCCTGCAGTGTCTCTCTCTCTCTCTCTCTCTCTCTCCCCCTGACTCCTGCAGTGTCTCTCTCTCTCTCTCTCTCTCTCTCTCTCCCCCCCTGACTCCTGCAGTGTCTCTCTCTCTCTCTCTCTCTCTCTCCCCCCCTGACTCCTGCAGTGTCTCTCTCTCTCTCTCTCTCTCTCTCCCCCTGACTCCTGCAGTGTCTCTCTCTCTCTCTCCCCCTGACTCCTGCAGTGTCTCTCTCTCTCTCTCTCTCTCTCCCCTGACTCCTGCAGTGTCTCTCTCTCTCTCTCTCTCTCCCCCTGACTCCTGCAGTGTCTCTCTCTCTCTCTCTCTCTCTCTCTCCCCCTGACTCCTGCAGTGTCTCTCTCTCTCTCTCTCTCTCTCTCTCCCCCTGACTCCTGCAGTGTCTCTCTCTCTCTCTCTCTCTCCCCCTGACTCCTGCAGTGTCTCTCTCTCTCTCTCTCTCTCTCCCCTGACTCCTGCAGTGTCTCTCTCTCTCTCTCTCTCTCTCTCCCTGACTCCTGCAGTGTCTCTCTCTCTCTCTCTCTCTCTCCCCCTGACTCCTGCAGTGTCTCTCTCTCTCTCTCTCTCTCTCCCCCTGACTCCTGCAGTGTCTCTCTCTCTCTCTCTCTCTCTCTCCCTGACTCCTGCAGTGTCTCTCTCTCTCTCCCCCTGACTCCTGCAGTGTCTCTCTCTCTCTCTCTCTCTCTCCCCCTGACTCCTGCAGTGTCTCTCTCTCTCTCTCTCTCTCTCCCCCTGACTCCTGCAGTGTCTCTCTCTCTCTCTCTCTCTCTCCCCTGACTCCTGCAGTGTCTCTCTCTCTCTCTCTCTCTCTCCCCCTGACTCCTGCAGTGTCTCTCTCTCTCTCTCTCTCTCTCTCTCTCTCTCCCCCTGACTCCTGCAGTGTCTCTCTCTCTCTCTCTCTCTCTCTCTCTCTCCCCCTGACTCCTGCAGTGTCTCTCTCTCTCTCTCTCTCTCTCTCCCCCTGACTCCTGCAGTGTCTCTCTCTCTCTCTCTCTCTCTCTCTCCCCCTGACTCCTGCAGTGTCTCTCTCTCTCTCTCTCTCTCTCTCTCTCCCCCTGACTCCTGCAGTGTCTCTCTCTCTCTCCCAGGGTAAGGACTCCATTCGGGGTGAACGTCTGCTGTCACCGTGTAAGAGGATCGTGGAGAAGATGGTGGAGGTGGAAGAGGGTCTGACTGGTCAGGGACTGCTGGAATTCGTCGGGGCTACAGGTGATGGTTGGACCCTGAGCGGTGAAGGTGCCTGCTGTGTCGTGAAGCCCTGTACTGATCCCACCTCTCCTAAACCAGTGCCTTTTACTGGCAGTCTGCTCCAACTGGCTGTTCCCATCACTGGGCAAGCAGCTCCCCACCTCCGATCCACCGCACGGTTTCTGTCACGCTGGAGGTGGTCGTGCAGGAAAAGCCAGACATGCCCAGGACCAACGCTGAACTAGACCTGGCTCCAAACTGGGAAAGTGGGATCAGACTCCCATTTCATCCTGCTGCTTATCCTGTATCAGAAACATCTTAAAGCTTCACTTCATGTGAACAGTATCCACCCATTCCTGTGGTGTTTGCCCCCCACCCCCACATGTCGATAACCTGTGCCCTCTTCACCCCCCTCCAGCTCTGCGTGTCTATAACCTGTGCCCTCTTCACCCCCCTCCAGCTCTGCGTGTCGATAACCTGTGCCCTCTTCACCCCCCCCTCCAGCTCTGCGTGTCTATAACCTGTGCCCTCTTCACCCCCCCTCCAGCTCTGCGTGTCGATAACCTGTGCCCTCTTCACCCCCTTCCAGCTCTGCGTGTCGATAACCTGTGCCCTCTTCACCCCCCTCCAGCTCTGCGTGTCTATAACCTGTGCCCTCTTCACCCCCTTCCAGCTCTGCGTGTCGATAACCTGTGCCCTCTTCACCCCCTTCCAGCTCTGCGTGTCGATAACCTGTGCCCTCTTCACCCCCCTCCAGCTCTGCGTGTCTATAACCTGTGCCCTCTTCACCCCCTTCCAGCTCTGCGTGTCGATAACCTGTGCTCTCTTCTCCCCCCTCCAGCTCTGCGTGTCTATAACCTGTGCTCTCTTCTCCCCCCTCCAGCTCTGCGTGTCTATAACTTGGCGTATGGATTCTATAGCCACAGGCTGTTTTCTGGGGCTGCTGATGTTGCCATGATGCTGCGTGGAGAAGTGCAGCCTCCGAACCTGTTTGCACGCTCCCCCCTTCCTCTGGAGAGGGTAAGGTTTTTGGCTCTTGGGGAAGATTGTATAACCTCTGTGTTGGCCTGGTTTAAATGAAGTGTATATTAAAGTGGAATATTGGGGGTGTTGCTGCTAAATTGGGTACTCAGTGATGTGACTCCGTTTTCCCCCCCCAATATATGCTGCCTGGTGCTCCTTCCCTTCACCTAGTTGGCAGGTTTTGCCAGACAGGTCGCTCTCTCCAGCTCCAGCCCCCCGCCCAATGTGATCAGCATTGCTCACTGTTACAGGGTGTCTGGTCACACACACACACACACACACACACACACACACACACACACACACACATTGGGGCTGCTCCTCCCCCTGATCTTCTGTGGTTTTCACTGAGTGATGTCTCCCCACAGGTGCCCAAGTATTTCAAGCTGCTCGTGGAGTGCTGTCGGAAGGCCGGGAACCTCGAGCTGGCCATGGAGTCGGTGGCCATGTGGCTCATGGCCCTGGGCGATCAGTGGATGGAGCAGGCGACTGAGCCCATCGCCCTGTGGGTCTGTATTAAAGCAGACGCTGTCAAGAGCGGGAATGAGGACCTGCAGCTCAGGTACAAATATTCCTACAGTGAGAGCTGCTTTCTCTGCCAGGGATGGGGGCAGGACGATGTCGCACGCACGCACAATCCCCCTCGCTCTTGATCATTGTGGGGCGTGTTTCGGTCCGGGGTCCGGTCTGTGTTTCCACTGGTCACTAGGGCAGAGGTTGGTGTATTAAATGGAGCTGTCTCCTCCCTGGTCCCTCACCCCCGGCCCCAGTCAGTTCCCCCTCACACTGTGAAACGTTCCCCTCACACCGCACTCCTAGTCATAATGCAGTGGGGGAGAGGGGGGTAGAGAAGGAATGTTTCTTTCCTGATCTTGTTGTTCTTCCCCTCCAACTAAATATTGGGAAGACTGAAGCCATTGTCTTCGGTCCCTGCTGCAAACTCCGTTTGCTCACCACCAATTCTATCCCTCTCCCTGACTGCTGTTTGAGGCTGAACCAACCTCTGTCCTATTTGACCCTGAGATGAGCTTCCGACCCCATATCCTCTCCATCACCAAGACCGCCCACCCCCACCTCCATAACATCGCCCGTCTCCACCCCTGCCTCAGCTCATCTGCTGCTGTAACCATCGTCCGTGCCTCTGTCCCCTCCAGACCCGACGATCCCAGTGCCCTCCTGGCCGGCCTCCCATCTTCCACCCTCTGTAAACTCCACCTCATCCAAAACTCTGCTGCCCGTATCCTAACTCGCACCGAGTCCAGTTCACCCATCACCCCACTGTGCTCGCTGACCCACACTGACTCCCAGTCCGGCATCGCCTCGATTTTAAAAATTCTCATCCCTGTTTTCAAATCCCTCCACAGCCTTGCCCTTCCCTATCTCTGTAGCCTCCACAACTCTCCAAGATCTCTGCGCTCCTCCAATTCTTGCCTCTTGCGCATCCCTTGATTTTTTTTTATCACACCGCCATCGGCGGCCGTGCCTTCAGCTGCCTAGGCCCGAAGCACTGGAATTCTCTCCCTAAACCTCGCGCTGCTCCTTTTTAAGATGCTCGTTAAAACCTACATCTTTTGGCTACCTGTCCTAATATCACCTTATGTGGCTCGGTGTCTTTTTTTTTTCCTGATTTATGCTCCATGGGGATGTTTTACTGCGTTAAAGGCTCTGTATAAAATGGTGGTTGTTGTCAATGTACTGTCTGTGGCTCTCTGGACTTTCCTTTAAGTCCTTCAAGCTCAATACTCCCATCACCTTCAACTGACCCCCAGCCTCAACGGTGTTTTGGGGGAAAAGTTCCAGATTCCCACTCCCCTTTGTGTGAAGAAGTGCTTCCCGACATCACCCCTGAACGGCCGAGCTCTAATTTTAAGGTTCGGCCCCCAACCTTGTTCTGGACTCCCCCCACCAGAGGAAATAGTTTCTCTCTATCGACCCTATCAAATCTGTTAATCGTCTTAAACCCCTCGATTAGAACACCCCTTAATCTTCTACACTCATGTGTGCAATCTGTCCTTGTAACATCAGCCTCTTATCATGTTAATAAATTCTCTCTCTTGGTGCCGACAGGACACTGAAAGACTCCCTCCAGCCCTGGGACCTGGAGCCCAGTGCCCTGGCGGGGCTGCTAGCTGAGGAGCTGAGGGCCTACAAACGCCTGCGGACAGACACCGCGCAGGAGAGGTTCAACGTCATCTGTGACCTGATGAAGCTGTGTGAGGAGGGGAGTGGGACGGAGCAGGTGCGGGCGGTGCAGCTGGTTGAGCTGGCCCAGGTCCTGTGTTACCGTGACTTCAGCCAGCACGCGGAATGGTAAGGTGGGGGTGGGGGGCACTGGAGCGCGAGGCCTCGTCAATCCAATCCTAATCCAAGAACACTGAGGGTGATTGTCAACGTCCCACCCACTCCGCCTGGGATCGGGGAGGGAGCCTGGGACTGTCCTGCTCTGTGAGGGGCTCGGTCTCACACTGGGTGGGGTCAGCTCACTCTGCACAGGCCTGGGAGGGAGCCTGGGACTGTCCTGCTCTGTGAGGGACTCAGTCTCACACTGGGTGGGATCAGCTCACTCTGCACCGGCCTAGGAGGGAGCCTGGGACTGTCCTGCTCTGTGAGGGACTCAGTCTCACACTGGGTGGGATCAGCTCACTCTGCACAGGCCTAGGAGGGAGCCTGGGACTGTCCTGCTCTGTGAGGGACTCAGTCTCACACTGGGTGGGGTCAGCTCACTCTGCACAGGCCTGGGAGGGAGCCTGGGACTGTCCTGCTCTGTGAGGGACTCAGTTTCACACCGGGTGGGGTCAGCTCACTCTGCACAGGCCTGGGAGGGAGCCTGGGACGGTCCTGCTCTGTGAGGGGCTCGGTCTCACACTGGGTGGGGTCAGCTCACTCTGCACAGGCCTAGGAGGGAGCCTGGGACTGTCCTGCTCTGTGAGGGACTCAGTCTCACACTGGGTGGGATCAGCTCACTCTGCACAGGCCTGGGAGGGAGCCTGGGACTGTCCTGCTCTGTGAGGGACTCAGTCTCACACTGGGTGGGGTCAGCTCACTCTGCACAGGCCTGGGAGGGAGCCTGGGACTGTCCTGCTCTGTGAGGGACTCAGTCTCACACTGGGTGGGGTCAGCTCACTCTGCACAGGCCTGGGAGGGAGCCTGGGACTGTCCTGCTCTGTGAGGGACTCAGTCTCACACTGGGTGGGGTCAGCTCACTCTGCACAGGCCTAGGAGGGAGCCTGGGACTGTCCTGCTCTGAGGGACTCAGTCTCACACTGGGTGGGATCAGCTCACTCTGCACAGGCCTGGGAGGGAGCCTGGGACTGTCCTGCTCTGTGAGGGACTCAGTCTCACACTGGGTGGGATCAGCTCACTCTGCACAGGCCTGGGAGGGAGCCTGGGACTGTCCTGCTCTGTGAGGGGCTCGGTCTCACACTGGGTGGGGTCAGCTCACTCTGCACCGGCCTGGGAGGGAGCCTGGGACTGTCCTGCTCTGTGAGGGGCTCGGTCTCACACTGGGTGGGGTCAGCTCACTCTGCACCGGCCTGGGAGGGAGCCTGGGACTGTCCTGCTCTGTGAGGGGCTCGGTCTCACACTGGGTGGGGTCAGCTCACTCTGCACCGGCCTGGGAGGGAGCCTGGGACTGTACTGCTCTGTGAGGGACTCAGTCTCACACCGGGTGGGATCAGCTCACTTGGTACAGGCCCCACACTGACTGACCTTTTGATCTTCTCCCCATAGCTCAGCACTGGACTGTGTGGAGGAAGCTCTGTCTGTACTGGGCTCACTGCCGGAGACCCCCGATACCAGGGACCAGCTGCAAGACGATCGGGCCCACGCCTCTCTCTGGCTTTACGTCTGCAATCTGGAATCCAACATTCAGAAGGTGAGGCTTGTCTGCCTTTTTGCCCCATCTTGTGGTGGAGAGGAGGAGGGGGTGTTTTGATGGTTGGCTGTGACCTGACGCCCGTGTCTTGCTGCCGGCAGAGTATCGAGGGGTGTCGGAGAGCGAGGAGGGTGGCGAGCAGCGTGCTGGAGATGGAGGACGGAGAGACCAATGACCTGGATTACGAGGACAGACAGCAGGGCGCCCTCTCCGTGTACGACTGTATCAACTTCAACCTGACGGCTGAGACCAGTGAGTCCGCGCCTCACCGTGTTCGGGGGGGTGGTTCAGTGTTGTGATCAGTCCGTGTCTTCCCCCACCACCCCGGGATATGGCCCAGTCGCTCTGGACAAGCCCAGTTCAGCTCTGGAGAGGGGGTGAATGGGACGCGCTGACCTGTGTTTCTGTACAGTGTGTGTGTGTGTGTGTGTGTGTGTGTGTGTTTGAGCTGGGACTGTTTGTGTTTCAGAGCGGTGCAGGCCTCTGGACGCGGCCCTGTCCCTGTGGAAGAGCATTCTCTCCGAGACACCCGCTCCCAGACTGCGGAGCTCCGAACAAACGGTCCACGCCCTGCATCTCATGGCTGCTCTCTACAGGCTGATGGACAAGGTAATTATCACCCCTCGAACAGTGGGGAGGGAGAGAGGGGGAATAGTGTCACTCCTCACACTACAGGGGGTGAGGGGGAATAGTGTCACTCCTCACACTACAGGGGGTGGGGGGGAATAGTGTCACTCCTCACACTACAGGGGGTGAGGGGGAATAGTGTCACTCCTCACACTACAGGGGGTGGGGGGGAATAGTGTCACTCCTCACACTACAGGGGGAGGGGGAATAGTGTCACTCCTCACACTACAGGGGGTGGGGGGGAATAGTGTCACTCCTCACACTACAGGGGGAGGGGGAATAGTGTCACTCCTCACACTACAGGGGGTGGGGGGGAATAGTGTCACTCCTCACACTACAGGGGGTGAGGGGGAATAGTGTCACTCCTCACACTACAGGGGGAGGGGGGAATAGTGTCACTCCTCACACTACAGGGGGTGAGGGGGAATAGTGTCACTCCTCACTGCAGGGGGTGAGGGGGAATAGTGTCACTCCTCACAACAGGGGGTGAGGGGGAATAGTGTCACTCCTCACACTACAGGGGGAGGGGGGAATAGTGTCACTCCTCACACTACAGGGGGTGAGGGGGGAATAGTGTCACTCCTCACACTACAGGGGGTGAGGGGGAATAGTGTCACTCCTCACAACAGGGGGAGGGGGGAATAGTGTCACTCCTCACACTACAGGGGGTGAGGGGGAATAGTGTCACTCCTCACACTACAGGGGGTGAGGGGGAATAGTGTCACTCCTCACAACAGGGGGAGGGGGGGAATAGTGTCACTCCTCACACTACAGGGGGAGGGGGGAATAGTGTCGCTCCTCACACGACAGGGGGAGGGGGGAATAGTGTCGCTCCTCACACTACAGGGGGTGAGGGGGAATAGTGTCACTCCTCACACTACAGGGGGTGAGGGGGGAATAGTGTCACTCCTCACACTACAGGGGGTGGGGGGGAATAGTGTCACTCCTCACACTACAGGGGGTGGGGGGGAATAGTGTCACTCCTCACACTACAGGGGGTGGGGGGGAATAGTGTCACTCCTCACTACAGGGGGTGAGGGGGAATAGTGTCACTCCTCACACTACGGGGGGAGGGGGGGAAATAGTGTCACTCCTCACACTACAGGGGTGGGGGGAATAGTGTCACTCCTCACACTACAGGGGGTGGGGGGGAATAGTGTCACTCCTCACACTACAGGGGGTGAGGGGGGAATAGTGTCACTCCTCACACTACAGGGGGTGGGGGGGAATAGTGTCACTCCTCACACTACAGGGGGTGGGGGGGGGAATAGTGTCACTCCTCACACAACAGGGGGTGGGGGGGGGAATAGTGTCACTCCTCACACTACAGGGGGTGGGGGGAATAGTGTCACTCCTCACACTACGGGGGGAGGGGGGGAAATAGTGTCACTCCTCACACTACAGGGGGTGAGGGGGAATAGTGTCACTCCTCACACTACAGGGGGTGGGGGGGAATAGTGTCACTCCTCACACTACAGGGGGTGGGGGGAATAGTGTCACTCCTCACACTACAGGGGGAGGGGGAATAGTGTCACTCCTCACACTACAGGGGGAGGGGGAGAAATAGTGTCACTCCTCACACTACAGGGGGAGGGGGAGAAATAGTGTCACTCCTTACACTACAGGGGGAGGGGGAATAGTGTCACTCCTCACACTACAAGGGAGGGGGAATAGTGTCACTCCTCACACTACAGGGGAGGGGGGAATAGTGTCACTCCTCACACTACAGGGGAGGGGGGAATAGTGTCACTCCTCACAACAGGGGGAGGGGGGGAATAGTGTCACTCCTCACACTACAGGGGGAGGGGGGAATAGTGTCGCTCCTCACACTACAGGGGGAGGGGGGAATAGTGTCACTCCTCACACTACAGGGGGTGAGGGGGAATAGTGTCACTCCTCACACTACAGGGGGTGGGGGGGGAATAGTGTCACTCCTCACACTACAGGGGGTGAGGGGGAATAGTGTCACTCCTCACACTACAGGGGGAGGGGGGAATAGTGTCACTCCTCACACTACAGGGGGAGGGGGGAATAGTGTCACTCCTCACACTACAGGGGGTGGGGGGGAATAGTGTCACTCCTCACTACAGGGGGTGAGGGGGAATAGTGTCACTCCTCACACTACAGGGGGTGAGGGGGAATAGTGTCACTCCTCACACTACAGGGGGTGGGGGGGAATAGTGTCACTCCTCACACTACGGGGGGAGGGGGGGAAATAGTGTCACTCCTCACACTACAGGGGGTGGGGGGAATAGTGTCACTCCTCACACTACAGGGGGTGGGGGGGAATAGTGTCACTCCTCACACTACAGGGGGTGGGGGGGAATAGTGTCACTCCTCACACTACAGGGGGTGGGGGTGGAATAGTGTCACTCCTCACACTACAGGGGGTGGGGGTGGAATAGTGTCACTCCTCACACTACAGGGGGTGGGGGGAATAGTGTCACTCCTCACACTACGGGGGGAGGGGGGGAAATAGTGTCACTCCTCACACTACAGGGGGTGAGGGGGAATAGTGTCACTCCTCACACTACAGGGGGTGGGGGGGAATAGTGTCACTCCTCACACTACAGGGGGAGGGGGGGGAATAGTGTCACTCCTCACACTACAGGGGGAGGGGGAGAAATAGTGTCACTCCTCACACTACAGGGGGAGGGGGAGAAATAGTGTCACTCCTCACACTACAGGGGGAGGGGGAGAAATAGTGTCACTCCTTACACTACAGGGGGAGGGGGAATAGTGTCACTCCTCACACTACAAGGGAGGGGGAATAGTGTCACTCCTCACACGACAAGGGAGGGGGAGGGGGGGAATAGTGTCACTCCTCACACTACAGGGGGAGGGGGAGAAATAGTGTCACTCCTCACACTACAGGGGGAGGGGGAGAAATAGTGTCACTCCTTACACGACAGGGGGAGGGGGAATAGTGTCACTCCTCACACTACAAGGGAGGGGGAATAGTGTCATTCCTCACACTACAAGGGAGGGGGAGGGGGGGAATAGTGTCACTCCTCACACTACAGGGGAGGGGGGAATAGTGTCACTCCTCACACTACAAGGGAGGGGGAGGGGGGGAATAGTGTCACTCCTCACACTACGGGGGGAGGGGGGAATAGTGTCACTCCTCACACTACAGGGGGAGGGGGAGAAATAGTGTCACTCCTCACACTACAGGGGGAGGGGGAGAAATAGTGTCACTCCTTACACTACAAGGGAGGGGGAGGGGGGGAATAGTGTCACTCCTCACACTACAGGGGAGGGGGGAATAGTGTCACTCCTCACACTACAAGGGAGGGGGAGGGGGGGAATAGTGTCACTCCTCACACTACGGGGGGAGGGGGGAATAGTGTCACTCCTCACACTACAGGGGGAGGGGGAGAAATAGTGTCACTCCTCACACTACAGGGGGAGGGGGAGAAATAGTGTCACTCCTTACACTACAGGGGGAGGGGGAATAGTGTCACTCCTCACACTACAGGGGAGGGGGGGAATAGTGTCACTCCTCACACTACAGGGGGTGGGGGGAATAGTGTCACTCCTCACACTACAGGGGGTGGGGGGAATAGTGTCACTCCTCACACTACAGGGGGTGGGGGGAATAGTGTCACTCCTCACACTACAGGGGGTGGGGGGAATAGTGTCACTCCTCACACTACAGGGGGTGGGGGGGGGAAATAGTGTCACTCCTCACACTACAGGGGGTGGGGGGGAATAGTGTCACTCCTCACACTACAGGGGGAGGGGGGAATAGTGTCACTCCTCACTACAGGGGGAGGGGGGAATAGTGTCACTCCTCACTACAGGGGGTGGGGGGGAATAGTGTCACTCCTCACACTACAGGGGGTGGGGGGAATAGTGTCACTCCTCACTACAGGGGGTAAGGGGGAATAGTGTCACTCCTCACACTACAGGGGGTGGGGGGGAATAGTGTCACTCCTCACTACAGGGGGTGAGGGGGAATAGTGTCACTCCTCACACTACAGGGGGTGGGGGGGAATAGTGTCACTCCTCACACTACAGGGGGTGGGGGGAATAGTGTCACTCCTCACACTACAGGGGGTGGGGGGGAATAGTGTCACTCCTCACACTACAGGGGGTGAGGGGGAATAGTGTCACTCCTCACACTACAGGGGGGGGGGAATAGTGTCACTCCTCACACTACAGGGGGTGGGGGGGAATAGTGTCACTCCTCACACTACAGGGGGTGGGGGGGGAATAGTGTCACTCCTCACACTACAGGGGGTGGGGGGGAATAGTGTCACTCCTCACACTACAGGGGGAGGGGGAGAAATAGTGTCACTCCTTACACTACAGGGGGAGGGGGAATAGTGTCACTCCTCACACTACAAGGGAGGGGGAATAGTGTCACTCCTCACACTACAAGGGAGGGGGAGGGGGGGAATAGTGTCACTCCTCACACTACAGGGGAGGGGGGAATAGTGTCACTCCTCACACTACAGGGGAGGGGGGAATAGTGTCACTCCTCACACTACAAGGGAGGGGGGAATAGTGTCACTCCTCACACTACAAGGGAGGGGGGAATAGTGTCACTCCTCACACTACAAGGGAGGGGGAGGGGGGGAATAGTGTCACTCCTCACACTACAGGGGGAGGGGGAGAAATAGTGTCACTCCTTACACTACAGGGGGTGGGGGGAATAGTGTCACTCCTCACACTACAGGGGGTGGGGGGAATAGTGTCACTCCTCACACTACAGGGGGTGGGGGGAATAGTGTCACTCCTCACACTACAGGGGGTGGGGGGAATAGTGTCACTCCTCACACTACAGGGGGTGGGGGGAATAGTGTCACTCCTCACACTACAGGGGGTGGGGGGGGGAAATAGTGTCACTCCTCACACTACAGGGGGTGGGGGGGAATAGTGTCACTCCTCACACTACAGGGGGAGGGGGGAATATTGTCACTCCACACTACAGGGGGAGGGGGGAATAGTGTCACTCCTCACTACAGGGGGAGGGGGGAATAGTGTCACTCCTCACTACAGGGGGTGGGGGGGAATAGTGTCACTCCTCACTACAGGGGGTGGGGGGGAATAGTGTCACTCCTCACACTACAGGGGGTGGGGGGAATAGTGTCACTCCTCACTACAGGGGGTAAGGGGGAATAGTGTCACTCCTCACACTACAGGGGGTGGGGGGGAATAGTGTCACTCCTCACACTACAGGGGGTGGGGGGGAATAGTGTCACTCCTCACTACAGGGGGTGAGGGGGAATAGTGTCACTCCTCACACTACAGGGGGTGGGGGGGAATAGTGTCACTCCTCACACTACAGGGGTGGGGGGGAATAGTGTCACTCCTCACACTACAGGGGGTGGGGGGAATAGTGTCACTCCTCACACTACAGGGGGTGGGGGGGAATAGTGTCACTCCTCACACTACAGGGGGTGAGGGGGAATAGTGTCACTCCTCACACTACAGGGGGTGGGGGGGAATAGTGTCACTCCTCACACTACAGGGGGTGGGGGGGAATAGTGTCACTCCTCACACTACAGGGGGTGGGGGGGGAATAGTGTCACTCCTCACACTACAGGGGGTGGGGGGGAATAGTGTCACTCCTCACACTACAGGGGGAGGGGGAGAAATAGTGTCACTCCTTACACTACAGGGGGAGGGGGAATAGTGTCACTCCTCACACTACAAGGGAGGGGGAATAGTGTCACTCCTCACACTACAAGGGAGGGGGAGTGGGGGAATAGTGTCACTCCTCACACTACAGGGGAGGGGGGAATAGTGTCACTCCTCACACTACAGGGGGAGGGGGGAATAGTGTCACTCCTCACACTACAGGGGGAGGGGGGAATAGTGTCACTCCTCACAACAGGGGGAGGGGGGGAATAGTGTCACTCCTCACACTACAGGGGGAGGGGGGAATAGTGTCACTCCTCACACTACAGGGGGAGGGGGGAATAGTGTCGCTCCTCACACTACAGGGGGAGGGGGGAATAGTGTCACTCCTCACACTACAGGGGGTGGGGGGGAATAGTGTCACTCCTCACACTACAGGGGGTGAGGGGGAATAGTGTCACTCCTCACACTACAGGGGGAGGGGGGAATAGTGTCACTCCTCACACTACAGGGGGAGGGGGGAATAGTGTCACTCCTCACACTACAGGGGGTGGGGGGGAATAGTGTCACTCCTCACTACAGGGGGTGAGGGGGAATAGTGTCACTCCTCACACTACGGGGGGAGGGGGGGAAATAGTGTCACTCCTCACACTACAGGGGGTGGGGGGAATAGTGTCACTCCTCACACTACAGGGGGTGGGGGGGAATAGTGTCACTCCTCACTACAGGGGGTGAGGGGGAATAGTGTCACTCCTCACACTACGGGGGGAGGGGGGGAAATAGTGTCACTCCTCACACTACAGGGGGAGGGGGGAATAGTGTCACTCCTCACACTACAGGGGGTGGGGGGAATAGTGTCACTCCTCACACTACAGGGGGTGGGGGGGAATAGTGTCACTCCTCACACTACAGGGGGTGGGGGGGGGGGATAGTGTCACTCCTCACACTACAGGGGGAGAAATAGTGTCACTCCTCACACTACAGGGGGAGGGGGAGAAATAGTGTCACTCCTTACACTACAGGGGGAGGGGGAATAGTGTCACTCCTCACACTACAGGGGAGGGGGAGAAATAGTGTCACTCCTCACACTACAGGGGGTGGGGGAGAAATAGTGTCACTCCTTACACTACAGGGGGAGGGGGAATAGTGTCACTCCTCACACTACAAGGGAGGGGGAATAGTGTCACTCCTCACACTACAAGGGAGGGGGGAATAGTGTCACTCCTCACACTACAGGGGGAGGGGGAGAAATAGTGTCACTCCTCACACTACAGGGGGAGAAATAGTGTCACTCCTCACACTACAGGGGGAGGGGGAGAAATAGTGTCACTCCTTACACTACAGGGGGAGGGGGAATAGTGTCACTCCTCACACTACAGGGGGTGAGGGGGGAATAGTGTCACTCCTCACACTACAGGGGAGGGGGGGAATAGTGTCACTCCTCACACTACAGGGGGTGGGGGGAATAGTGTCACTCCTCACACTACAGGGGGTGGGGGGAATAGTGTCACTCCTCACACTACAGGGGGTGGGGGGAATAGTGTCACTCCTCACACTACAGGGGGTGGGGGGGGGAAATAGTGTCACTCCTCACACTACAGGGGGTGGGGGGGAATAGTGTCACTCCTCACACTACAGGGGGAGGGGGGGAATAGTGTCACTCCTCACTACAGGGGGAGGGGGGAATAGTGTCACTCCTCACTACAGGGGGTGGGGGGGAATAGTGTCACTCCTCACTACAGGGGGGTGGGGGGGAATAGTGTCACTCCTCACACTACAGGGGGTGGGGGGGAATAGTGTCACTCCTCACACTACAGGGGTGGGGGGGAATAGTGTCACTCCTCACACTACAGGGGGTGGGGGGGAATAGTGTCACTCCTCACACTACAGGGGGTGGGGGGGAATAGTGTCACTCCTCACACTACAGGGGGTGAGGGGGAATAGTGTCACTCCTCACACTACAGGGGGTGGGGGGGAATAGTGTCACTCCTCACACTACAGGGGGTGGGGGGGAATAGTGTCACTCCTCACACTACAGGGGGTGGGGGGGAATAGTGTCACTCCTCACACTACAGGGGGTGGGGGGGAATAGTGTCACTCCTCACACTACAGGGGGTGGGGGGGAATAGTGTCACTCCTCACACTACAGGGGGAGGGGGAATAGTGTCACTCCTCACACTACAGGGGGAGGGGGAATAGTGTCACTCCTCACACTACAGGGGGTGGGGGGAATAGTGTCACTCCTCACACTACAGGGGGTGGGGGGAATAGTGTCACTCCTCACACTACAGGGGGTGGGGGGAATAGTGTCACTCCTCACACTACAGGGGGTGGGGGGAATAGTGTCACTCCTCACACTACAGGGGGTGGGGGGAATAGTGTCACTCCTCACACTACAGGGGGAGGGGGAATAGTGTCACTCCTCACACTACAGGGGGTGGGGGGGAATAGTGTCACTCCTCACACTACAGGGGGTGGGGGGAATAGTGTCACTCCTCACACTACAGGGGGTGGGGGGAATAGTGTCACTCCTCACACTACAGGGGGTGGGGGGAATAGTGTCACTCCTTACACTACAGGGGGTGGGGGGAATAGTGTCACTCCTCACACTACAGGGGGTGGGGGGAATAGTGTCACTCCTCACACTACAGGGGTGGGTGGGGAGGGGCGAGGGGGTGGTGGTCGAGGGGGGAGGGGCGGGGAAAGAGGGGATGGGATTAGTGTTGCTCCCCACGCTCCTGGTACCTGACCTTTGAGCACCCTATGGTGGCAGTGATCACATTAAACTTGTTCATTGAGGGTGGGGGTCTTTTCAGAGGCGAGGACTGTACATCGAGCCTTGTGGAGGGGGGGGGCTCTTCAATGGGAAGAGTCGGGGTGGGGGTCCTTGGGTCCCTGTGTGGGTGTCCCTCACATTCTGTGTCTCTTGCAGCCATTCCAGGTGATTGAAAGCTACAGCCTGAGCCTGCGGTTACTGGATACGGCGACTGACTCTCTGTCTGTGGTACACGTGCTGCTCCAGCTCGCAGAAATGCTGCTGCAACTGGACTATCCAGGCCCCGTGCAGGTAGGAGGGGGGCGGATACTGGGATGTGGGGTCTCGCTCCCTCGCTGTGTACTGTGGGGGCTCTGTCTCTGACTGTGTGTCTATACTGTGGGGGCTCTGTCTCTGACCCTGTCTCCGTGTGTACTGTGGGGGCTCTGTCTCTGACTGTGTGTATATACTGTGGGGGCTCTGTCTCTGACTGTGTGTATATACTGTGGGGGCTCTGTCTCTGACTGTGTGTATATACTGTGGGGGCTCTGTCTCTGACTGTGTGTATATACTGTGGGGGCTCTGTCTCTGACTGTGTGTATACTGTGGGGGCTCTGTCTCTGACTGTGTGTATATACTGTGGGGGCTCTGTCTCTGACTGTGTGTATATACTGTGGGGGCTCTGTCTCTGACTGTGTGTCTATACTGTGGGGGCTCTGTCTCTGACTGTGTGTCTATACTGTGGGGGCTCTGTCTCTGACTGTGTGTCTATACTGTGGGGGCTCTGTCTCTGACTGTGTGTATATACTGTGGGGGCTCTGTCTCTGACTGTGTGTGTGTATACTGTGGGGGCTCTGTCTCTGACTGTGTGTATATACTGTGGGGGCTCTGTCTCTGACTGTGTGTATATACTGTGGGGGCTCTGTCTCTGACTGTGTGTATATACTGTGGGGGCTCTGTCTCTGACTGTGTGTCTATACTGTGGGGGCTCTGTCTCTGACTGTGTGTCTATACTGTGGGGGCTCTGTCTCTGACTGTGCGTGTATACTGTGGGGGCTCTGTCTCTGACTGTGTATATACTGTGGGGGCTCTGTCTCTGACTGTGCGTGTATACTGTGGGGGCTCTGTCTCTGACTGTGTATATACTGTGGGGGCTCTGTCTCTGACTGTGTGTGTGTATACTGTGGGGGCTCTGTCTCTGACTGTGTGTGTGTATACTGTGGGGGCTCTGTCTCTGACTGTGTGTGTGTATACTGTGGGGGCTCTGTCTCTGACTGTGTGTGTCTATACTGTGGGGGCTCTGTCTCTGACTGTGTGTCTATACTGTGGGGGCTCTGTCTCTGACTGTGTCTATACTGTGGGGGCTCTGTCTCTGACTGTGTGTATATACTGTGGGGGCTCTGTCTCTGACTGTGTGTATATACTGTGGGGGCTCTGTCTCTGACTGTGTATATACTGTGGGGGCTCTGTCTCTGACTGTGTGTATACTGTGGGGGCTCTGTCTCTGACTGTGTGTATATACTGTGGGGGCTCTGTCTCTGACTGTGTGTATATACTGTGGGGGCTCTGTCTCTGACTGTGTGTATATACTGTGGGGGCTCTGTCTCTGACTGTGTGTATATACTGTGGGGGCTCTGTCTCTGACTGTGTGTCTATACTGTGGGGGCTCTGTCTCTGACTGTGTGTATATACTGTGGGGGCTCTGTCTCTGACTGTGTGTATATACTGTGGGGGCTCTGTCTCTGACTGTGTGTATATACTGTGGGGGCTCTGTCTCTGACTGTGTGTATATACTGTGGGGGCTCTGTCTCTGACTGTGTGTATATACTGTGGGGGCTCTGTCTCTGACTGTGTGTATATACTGTGGGGGCTCTGTCTCTGACTGTGTGTATATACTGTGGGGGCTCTGTCTCTGACTGTGTGTATATACTGTGGGGGCTCTGTCTCTGACTGTGTGTATACTGTGGGGGCTCTGTCTCTGACTGTGTGTATACTGTGGGGGCTCTGTCTCTGACTGTGTGTATACTGTGGGGGCTCTGTCTCTGACTGTGTGTATACTGTGGGGGCTCTGTCTCTGACTGTGTGTATACTGTGGGGGCTCTGTCTCTGACTGTGTGTATATACTGTGGGGGCTCTGTCTCTGACTGTGTGTATACTGTGGGGGCTCTGTCTCTGACTGTGTGTATACTGTGGGGGCTCTGTCTCTGACTGTGTGTATATACTGTGGGGGCTCTGTCTCTGACCCTGTCTCTCTCTGTCCTGACCCTCTTTCCTCAATCCCCAGGCCTGCCTGGATGAGGCTGAGCTGATCCTGAAGGCAACTGACTCTGGTAAGAGTGATTACCTGCTGTTGAAGATGACCAGTTCAACCCTGCGCAGCCAGCTGATGTGTACCCGCCACCAGGTACGTGAGTGGATGGGGGGGGTCTCGGCCCTGGTCGGTGTACAGAGGAAGCAGGAGTGGGCTCTCAGTTCTCCCCACCTCCCCTGGAGCACTGACTCCACTGTAACTCAGGCCCAGGCTGAGAGATTATCAGAACAGGAACACCATTACCCTATGGGGCTCGAACCGTAACATCATTTCAAAAGGGATTTGAAAAGTGAGAATATAAAGGGATGCAGGGGAATGTGATTAGAGCAGACTGCTGCAGGTGAATAGCTGGAGGGGAGTGGGACACGTCCTGCAGTGCGCTACCCTCTTGCTATGTAGGAGCTCCCTGTGTGATATCTGGGTGCTGCCCCTGTCCGTGTCAGAGCCAATACCTGGGGTCTGGGGACGACTGTTCATCCAATCTAACACTCCCTGTAAATAACTGTTCTGCTTCTACCCTTTTGGCTGCAGGTTCCGGAGGGTCTGGCCCTCCTCCTCGAGGTTCTCCAGTGCCCTTCACTCCAGAAATCTTCCAAGGTATGGTACCTGCTGAAAGCCAAGGTCCAGCAGCTGGTGGCCTCCTATCTGAGCCTGTCTCCCGCTGTCCTGCCAGCCCATCTCCGTCACCAGCTCCAAGACCAGGGTAGGTAACTGCAGCCCCTCTCCCACTGTCCTCACAGCCCCTCTCCATCACAGGGTCGGTAACTGCAGCCCCTCTCCCACTGTCCTCACAGCCCCTCTCCATCACAGGGTCGGTAACTGCAGCCCCTCTCCCACTGTCCTCACAGCCCCTCTCCATCACAGGGTCGGTAACTGCAGCCCCTCTCCCACTGTCCTCACAGCCCCTCTCCATCACAGGGTCGGGAACTGCAGCCCCTCTCCCACTGTCCTCTCAGCCCCTCTCCATCACAGGGTCGGTAACTGCAGCCCCTCTCCCACTGTCCTCACAGTCCCTCTCCATCACAGGGTCGGTAACTGCAGCCCCTCTCCCACTGTCCTCACAGCCCCTCTCCATCACAGGGTCGGTAACTGCAGCCCCTCTCCCACTGTCCTCTCAGCCCCTCTCCATCACAGGGTCGGTAACTGCAGCCCCTCTCCCACTGTCCTCACAGTCCCTCTCCATCACAGGGTCGGTAACTGCAGCCCCTCTCCCACTGTCCTCACAGCCCCTCTCCATCACAGGGTCGGTAACTGCAGCCCCTCTCCCACTGTCCTCAGTCCCTCTCCATCACAGGGTCGGTAACTGCAGCCCCTCTCCCACTGTCCTCACAGTCCCTCTCCATCACAGGGTCGGTAACTGCAGCCCCTCTCCCACTGTCCTCACAGCCCCTCTCCATCACAGGGTCGGTAACTGCAGCCCCTCTCCCACTGTCCTCTCAGCCCCTCTCCATCACAGGGTCGGTAACTGCAGCCCCTCTCCCACTGTCCTCACAGTCCCTCTCCATCACAGGGTCGGTAACTGCAGCCCCTCTCCCACTGTCCTCACAGTCCCTCTCCATCACAGGGTCGGTAACTGCAGCCCCTCTCCCACTGTCCTCACAGCCCCTCTCCATCACAGGGTCGGGAACTGCAGCCCCTCTCCCACTGTCCTCACAGTCCCTCTCCATCACAGGGTCGGTAACCGCTCCCCGCAGTCCTCACGAGCCCCGGTTCATGCGAAGGCTCAAACGCCCTCCTTTTTCTCTCTCTCTCTGTAGGTTGGAAGTCCCCGGAATCGGCCCTGACTGATTCCCACAAGGTGCTGTGTGGGATTGTGATGCTGCTGTGCTCAGGAGTGCTGACATTTGGGAAAAGCAACCCTGAACTGAACTGTCCTCTGAACCCAGGTACTGTGACCCTTCAATATCACATCCCACCCAGTCTATATAGAACAGATACTGTGACCCTTCAATATCACACCCCACCTGGTCTATTTGGAACTGAACTCTGACTATTCCCACTGCCCTGCTCTCTCCCCATAGCCCTATATTTATCCAGTTTTCCTGTAAAAGCTGTACTGCTGTCTGCCCCAACCACTGTTCAAAGCATTCTTTGCTCGAGGAATCCTGTGTGAAGAAACATCTCCTGACTGTTCTCCTCACTCTCTTTGCGATGTTAAATTGATGACCTCTCATCACGGACTCCCTCACTGGAGGAAATAATCCTTCCCTTCTCATTCTTATCGAAACTCTTCATTTTTAAAAGCATCTGATAAATCTCCTCTTCGCCCTCTCTGCTCCAGTGGAAATTGTCCCACTATCGTGCCCCGTCCCTGTGAATCTGCACTGTACACTCCGTGGACTACTGTCCTTCCTCTGACTCGTCTAACCAGCTGCAGAATTTGAAATGGGCTTGGCACCAGCCAAGATTGCTGTGTTGGGTGGGCCGGGACTGATCTCTCCCTCCCTCTCGTTTTAGGGGACAATCTGTTCCAGAAGTGGATGGTTCTGGCCAATCTCCTGACCTGCTCCCGGAGACTCGTGTCCCTGCTCAGTGCCATTGGCAGCGTGCAGGAGGCCAAAATGTTCTGTCTCGAGACGCTCCGACTGACTGCAAAGCTGCACTGCGTCCGACCGTAAGTTGCTCTTTGAACTTTGCAAACATACTAAATGCTCCCTCGGGACCTGCGTCCCCCCCCCTCCCTCCCATCTCTTGATCTAACGGACTCTCTTTTCACCCCTCCCCGCCCCCTTCCTGGGCTTGAACCCACGACTCTCTGATTCAGAGCGGAGAGCCCGACTCGCTCAGCCAAGGGAGATTGATCGCGATCTCGACTGCACCGTGATAAAGTCTCTGCCTCCCGCTTTTTATCCCCGCTTCCTTCTGTGTTTCAGGTGTGCAGAGTTCCTGGTCGCCAATGCTGAGCTGGAGCTGCAGAGGGGCGACCCTGGCGCCTGTAATCTGGATCTACAGCAGGTGCTGCTGCTGCTGGAGTCCTGTGCAGGTCAGTCCGGGGGCAGGGGGCTCGGGGGGGTGGGGGAAAAGACTCCTGTCCAGGATCAGTGTGTGAGGCACCAGAGAGCAGTCAGTGCCTGTGAAACCCGTCCCCCGTCGGGTAGAGGGGAGTTGGCACCTTCAGGAGGGGGTGGGTGAGAGGGCGGTCGCTGAATAACTAGTAACGAGATGTTCCCTCTCCCGTTGCAGACTTTGGCTGCGAGACGCCGGCGAAAGGCGGAGGCAGGATTAAGCTGAAGAAGGGCCGTGCGGGGGAACGGAGCCATGAGGCAGCGGAGGATAGCGAGCAGAGGGAGGAGCCCCCTGACTTCCTGAGAGTGCGGCAGCTCTCTCCCCTCGACACCGTGAGCGCTGGCGGAGGCCCCTGGGCCCAGGCTGCCTCCCCTGTCCTGAAACCGAAGCTGAGGGGGCGGCCGGCCCTCCTGTCTCACCCCGCAGGGTGCCCCTGTCCCGTCTGCTCTGACCTGCCTCTGTCTGCCACCTGCCTGAAGTGGGGGCTGGTCCACAGTGAGCTGGAGGGGGCGGCCGGGAGGCTGGGGGAGAGCAGGCGGATGCTCAGGGCGGTCAGAGAGCGCTGCAGAGTGCAGTCTGCGCGGTTCTCCCACTGGCTGCAGTGCCTGGTGCTCAGAGCGCTTGGGGAGAGCAGGCAAGGTGGAGAGAGCGGGGAGTCGGCCGCAGTGGGACCGCTGGCCGGGATCGTAGCCAGGACCTACTCTCAGTCGGCGTGGCTGAGCCTGGGATCAGAGCCCCCTGCTCAGACCTGGAAACTGCTGGAGACGGGCTTGGACTGGTTCACCTCAAAGACCCCGGTGCTGCAGGACCTGGAACACACTCGAGCAGCCCTGCTCCTCACCAAGGCTGCGGCCATCATCTGCCAGCTGGTGGCTAGACGCCACTGTGGGGTGGCGGACGTTTTCTCCTCCGTCTGGGGCTGGCGGCCGGGGCTCAGCTCCACCCCCCGAGGGGAGGAGCCCAGCCCAGGCACGGCCGCTGAGAGCGGAGCGCGAAGGGTTAAAGGACCCTCCTCCTCCTCCTCCGGCCGAGCTCTGCGGAGGAGGGGAGCCGGTGAAGAGGTGAAGGTGGCGGGCGGTGCGGAGAAAGTGCTGATACCCATGGTTCACACGCCGGCCAGGGCTCGAGATAAACCTCGCGCACCCTCCAAGGTGCAGAGACCCAAGGGCCCCTTTGAGGTTTTGGAGGAAGGGCCGGAGTCAGAGTGGACGGAACGCCCCCTTCCGTCGGTCAGGGTCCCCGTGAGGATCCGGTCCCGCCTGAAGAAGCAGTTTGACGACAGCGACGTGGAGGAGGAGGGAACCTCGGAGCGGGCGGGCGTGGCCGGGAGGCACCGGGGACGGGCAGCTCGCAGCGGCACCGCTCGGCAGAGCACGGCAAAACCTCGGAGACAGACCCGCTCGGCTGCCCAGGGCCCCAGGAAACTCCGAGCACGGTCTGAGCGGCCGGAGAAGGCGGGGAGAGTCGTTAAACACCAGGCGAGAGCTGGCAGGCTCCAGCAAGAGGAGAGCTTGGAGCTGGGCATCGAGGTTTCCTGCGCCTCTGATACAGAACAAGAGGAGACTCAATCACTCGCCGAACTGGGTGAGTGAGACCAGGGGTAGAGCATCGAAACTGATCATTCCTATAGAATGTACAGCACAGAAACAGGCCATTCGGCCCAACTGGTCAGTGCTGGTGTTTATGCTCCACACGAGCCTCCTCCCTCCCTACTCCATCTCCCCCCATCACCATATCCTTCTATTCCTTTCTCCCTCATGTGTTTATCCAGCTTCCCCTTAAACCCATCTCCGTTATTCCCCTCAACCACTCCCTGTGGGAGTGAGTTCCACATTCTCACCGCTCTCTGGGGAAAGAAGTTTCTCCTGAATTCCCCATTGGATTTATTAGTGACTATCTTTATGGCTCCTTGTTCTGGTCTCCCCACCCCCACAGGTGGCAACATCTTCTTTATGAAAGGGTTTGATAAGGTGGACATAATCTTAAAGACCCCTATCAGGTCACGCCCCAGCCTGTTCAGCCTTTCCTGATAAGTATATCCCCTCAGTTCTGGTATCATCCGTGTAAGTATTGTTTGCACCTTCTCCGGTGCCTCTATATCCTTTTTATAATAGACCAGAACTGTGCCCAGTGCTCCAAGAGGGGTCTAACCCAGGTATATGGAGACCAGAACTGTGCACAGTGCTCCCAGAGGGGTCTAACCCAGGTATATGGAGACTAGAACTGTGCACAGTGCTCCCAGAGGGGTCTAACCCAGGTATATGGAGACCAGAACTGTGCACAGTGCTCCCAGAGGGGTCTAACCCAGGTATATGGAGACCAGAACTGTGCACAGTGCTCCAAGTGTGGTCTAACCAAGGTATATGGAGACCAGAACTGTGCACAGTGCTCCAAGTGTGGTCTAACCAAGGTTCTATACAAGTTTAACATAACTTCCCTACTTTTCAATTCTATCCCTCCAGAAATGAGCCCCAGTGTTTGATTTGCCTTTTTTTTATGTCCTTATTAACCTGTGTCGTTACTTTTAGTGATTTGTGTATCTGTACCCCCAGATCCCTCTGCCCCTCGACCCCAATTTAGACTCTTATTATCCGAGCAGTGTGTGACCTCCTTATTCTTCCGACCAAAATGCACCACCTCACTTATCTATACTGAAATTCATTTACCAATTGCACACCCGTTCTGCGAGTTTATTAATATCCTCTTGTATTTTGACGCATTCTTCCTCGGCATTAAATACAAACCCAATTTGGGGTCATCTGCAAATTTTGAAATTCTACTCCCGATTCCCGAGTCCAAATGGTTTATGTAAATGGTGAACAGCAGTGGTCCCAGCACCGATCCCTGTGGGACACCATTCCCCACCTTTAACCACTACTCTGCTTTGCAGCCCGTTTGCTGCCCACTCTGCTACCTGTCCCCTGACTCTCATGCTCTGACCTTAGTCATGAGTCTATAATGCAGTACCTCATCAATGGCCTTTTTAAAAATCCAAATATACGACATCCACTAGATTGCCCTTGTCTACTTTCTGTTACCTCACAGAATTCGAGGATTGGTTAAGCATGACTGTCCCTTCTGAAATCCACGCTGACCACTCTTCAATTATATCTTCAGTTTCTGGATGTTCAATAACACAATGAAAGTTAATCTATCACTCACTGTGTGGGATGATGATGGTGCTGTGTTAGATTAATCTATCACTCACTGTGTGGGATGATGATGGGGGTGCTGTGTTAGATTAATCTATCACTCACTGTGTGTGATGATGATGATGATGCTGTGTTAGATTAATCTATCACTCACTGTGTGGGATGATGATGATGGGGGTGCTGTGTTAGATTAATCTATCACTCACTGTGTGGGATGATGATGATGGTGCTGTGTTAGATTAATCTATCACTCACTGTGTGGGATGATGATGATGGTGCTGTGTTAGATTAATCTATCACTCACTGTGTGGGATGATGATGATGGTGCTGTGTTAGATTAATCTATCACTCACTGTGTGGGATGATGATGGTGCTGTGTTAGATTAATCTATCACTCACTGTGTGGGATGATGATGATGATGGTGCTGTGTTAGATTAATCTATCACTCACTGTGTGGGATGATGATGATGATGCTGTGTTAGATTAATCTATCACTCACTGTGTGGGATGATGATGATGGTGCTGTGTTAGATTAATCTATCACTCACTGTGTGGGATGATGATGATGGTGCTGTGTTAGATTAATCTATCACTCACTGTGTGGGATGATGATGGGGGTGCTGTGTTAGATTAATCTATCACTCACTGTGTGGGATGATGATGATGGTGCTGTGTTAGATTAATCTATCACTCACTGTGTGGGATGATGATGGGGGTGCTGTGTTAGATTAATCTATCACTCACTGTGTGGGATGATGATGATGATGGTGCTGTGTTAGATTAATCTATCACTCACTGTGTGGGATGATGATGGTGCTGTGTTAGATTAATCTATCACTCACTGTGTGGGATGATGATGATGGGGGTGCTGTGTTAGATTAATCTATCACTCACTGTGTGGGATGATGATGATGATGGTGCTGTGTTAGATTAATCTATCACTCACTGTGTGGGATGATGATGATGGTGCTGTGTTAGATTAATCTATCACTCACTGTGTGGGATGATGATGGTGGTGCTGTGTTAGATTAATCTATCACTCACTGTGTGGGATGATGATGGTGCTGTGTTAGATTAATCTATCACTCACTGTGTGGGATGATGATGATGGGGGTGCTGTGTTAGATTAATCTATCACTCACTGTGTGGGATGATGATGATGATGGTGCTGTGTTAGATTAATCTATCACTCACTGTGTGGGATGATGATGATGGGGGTGCTGTGTTAGATTAATCTATCACTCACTGTGTGGGATGATGATGGGGGTGCTGTGTTAGATTAATCTATCACTCACTGTGTGGGATGATGATGATGGGGGTGCTGTGTTAGATTAATCTATCACTCACTGTGTGGGATGATGATGATGATGGTGCTGTGTTAGATTAATCTATCACTCACTGTGTGGGATGATGATGATGGGGGTGCTGTGTTAGATTAATCTATCACTCACTGTGTGGGATGATGATGGGGGTGCTGTGTTAGATTAATCTATCACTCACTGTGTGGGATGATGATGATGGGGGTGCTGTGTTAGATTAATCTATCACTCACTGTGTGGGATGATGATGATGATGATGCTGTGTTAGATTAATCTATCACTCACTGTGTGGGATGATGATGATGATGCTGTGTTAGATTAATCTATCACTCACTGTGTGGGATGATGATGATGATGGTGCTGTGTTAGATTAATCTATCACTCACTGTGTGGGATGATGATGATGGTGCTGTGTTAGATTAATCTATCACTCACTGTGTGGGATGATGATGATGATGCTGTGTTAGATTAATCTATCACTCACTGTGTGGGATGATGATGATGATGCTGTGTTAGATTAATCTATCACTCACTGTGTGGGATGATGATGGGGGTGCTGTATTAGATTAATCTATCACTCACTGTGTGGGATGATGATGATGGGGGTGCTGTGTTAGATTAATCTATCACTCACTGTGTGGGATGATGATGATGATGCTGTGTTAGATTAATCTATCACTCACTGTGTGGGATGATGATGCTGTGTTAGATTAATCTATCACTCACTGTGTGGGATGATGATGATGGTGCTGTGTTAGATTAATCTATCACTCACTGTGTGGGATGATGATGGTGGTGCTGTGTTAGATTAATCTATCACTCACTGTGTGGGATGATGATGATGATGGGGGTGCTGTGTTAGATTAATCTATCACTCACTGTGGGATGATGATGATGGTGCTGTGTTAGATTAATCTATCACTCACTGTGTGGGATGATGGTGCTGTGTTAGATTAATCTATCACTCACTGTGTGGGATGATGATGATGGTGCTGTGTTAGATTAATCTATCACTCACTGTGTGGGATGATGATGATGGTGCTGTGTTAGATTAATCTATCACTCACTGTGTGGGATGATGATGATGGGGGTGCTGTGTTAGATTAATCTATCACTCACTGTGTGGGATGATGATGATGGTGCTGTGTTAGATTAATCTATCACTCACTGTGTGGGATGATGATGATGGTGCTGTGTTAGATTAATCTATCACTCACTGTGTGGGATGATGATGATGGGGGTGCTGTGTTAGATTAATCTATCACTCACTGTGTGGGATGATGATGGTGCTGTGTTAGATTAATCTATCACTCACTGTGTGGGATGATGATGGTGCTGTGTTAGATTAATCTATCACTCACTGTGTGGGATGATGATGCTGTGTTAGATTAATCTATCACTCACTGTGTGGGATGATGATGATGATGCTGTGTTAGATTAATCTATCACTCACTGTGTGGGATGATGATGATGGTGCTGTGTTAGATTAATCTATCACTCACTGTGTGGGATGATGATGATGATGGGGGTGCTGTGTTAGATTAATCTATCACTCACTGTGTGGGATGATGATGATGATGCTGTGTTAGATTAATCTATCACTCACTGTGTGGGATGATGATGATGGTGCTGTGTTAGATTAATCTATCACTCACTGTGTGGGATGATGATGATGATGCTGTGTTAGATTAATCTATCACTCACTGTGTGGGATGATGATGGGGGTGCTGTGTTAGATTAATCTATCACTCACTGTGTGGGATGATGATGATGGTGCTGTGTTAGATTAATCTATCACTCACTGTGTGGGATGATGATGGTGCTGTGTTAGATTAATCTATCACTCACTGTGTGGGATGATGATGATGCTGTGTTAGATTAATCTATCACTCACTGTGTGGGATGATGATGATGATGGTGCTGTGTTAGATTAATCTATCACTCACTGTGTGGGATGATGATGATGGTGCTGTGTTAGATTAATCTATCACTCACTGTGTGGGATGATGGTGATGCTGTGTTAGATTAATCTATCACTCACTGTGTGGGATGATGATGATGGTGCTGTGTTAGATTAATCTATCACTCACTGTGTGGGATGATGATGATGCTGTGTTAGATTAATCTATCACTCACTGTGTGGGATGATGATGATGATGCTGTGTTAGATTAATCTATCACTCACTGTGTGGGATGATGATGGTGCTGTGTTAGATTAATCTATCACTCACTGTGTGGGATGATGATGATGATGGTGCTGTGTTAGATTAATCTATCACTCACTGTGTGGGATGATGATGATGATGGTGCTGTGTTAGATTAATCTATCACTCACTGTGTGGGATGATGATGATGATGCTGTGTTAGATTAATCTATCACTCACTGTGTGGGATGATGATGATGGTGCTGTGTTAGATTAATCTATCACTCACTGTGTGGGATGATGATGATGATGCTGTGTTAGATTAATCTATCACTCACTGTGTGGGATGATGATGGGGGTGCTGTATTAGATTAATCTATCACTCACTGTGTGGGATGATGATGATGGGGGTGCTGTGTTAGATTAATCTATCACTCACTGTGTGGGATGATGATGATGATGCTGTGTTAGATTAATCTATCACTCACTGTGTGGGATGATGATGATGATGGTGCTGTGTTAGATTAATCTATCACTCACTGTGTGGGATGATGATGATGGTGCTGTGTTAGATTAATCTATCACTCACTGTGTGGGATGATGATGATGATGCTGTGTTAGATTAATCTATCACTCACTGTGTGGGATGATGATGATGGGGGTGCTGTGTTAGATTAATCTATCACTCACTGTGTGGGATGATGATGATGATGCTGTGTTAGATTAATCTATCACTCACTGTGTGGGATGATGATGATGATGGTGCTGTGTTAGATTAATCTATCACTCACTGTGTGGGATGATGATGATGGTGCTGTGTTAGATTAATCTATCACTCACTGTGTGGGATGATGATGATGGGGGTGCTGTGTTAGATTAATCTATCACTCACTGTGTGGGATGATGATGATGATGCTGTGTTAGATTAATCTATCACTCACTGTGTGGGATGATGATGATGGGGGTGCTGTGTTAGATTAATCTATCACTCACTGTGTGGGATGATGATGATGGTGCTGTGTTAGATTAATCTATCACTCACTGTGTGGGATGATGATGGTGCTGTGTTAGATTAATCTATCACTCACTGTGTGGGATGATGATGCTGTGTTAGATTAATCTATCACTCACTGTGTGGGATGATGATGATGGTGCTGTGTTAGATTAATCTATCACTCACTGTGTGGGATGATGATGGTGCTGTGTTAGATTAATCTATCACTCACTGTGTGGGATGATGATGATGATGGTGCTGTGTTAGATTAATCTATCACTCACTGTGTGGGATGATGATGATGATGATGCTGTGTTAGATTAATCTATCACTCACTGTGTGGGATGATGATGATGATGCTGTGTTAGATTAATCTATCACTCACTGTGTGGGATGATGATGATGATGCTGTGTTAGATTAATCTATCACTCACTGTGTGGGATGATGATGATGATGCTGTGTTAGATTAATCTATCACTCACTGTGTGGGATGATGATGGTGCTGTGTTAGATTAATCTATCACTCACTGTGTGGGATGATGATGATGGTGCTGTGTTAGATTAATCTATCACTCACTGTGTGGGATGATGATGGGGGTGCTGTGTTAGATTAATCTATCACTCACTGTGTGGAATGATGATGATGGTGCTGTGTTAGATTAATCTATCACTCACTGTGTGGGATGATGATGATGGTGTGTTAGATTAATCTATCACTCACTGTGTGGGATGATGATGATGCTGTGTTAGATTAATCTATCACTCACTGTGTGGGATGATGATGCTGTGTTAGATTAATCTATCACTCACTGTGTGGGATGATGATGATGGTGCTGTGTTAGATTAATCTATCACTCACTGTGTGGGATGATGGGGGTGCTGTGTTAGATTAATCTATCACTCACTGTGGGATGATGATGGTGGTGCTGTGTTAGATTAATCTATCACTCACTGTGTGGGATGATGATGATGATGCTGTGTTAGATTAATCTATCACTCACTGTGTGGGATGATGATGATGATGGTGCTGTGTTAGATTAATCTATCACTCACTGTGTGGGATGATGATGATGGTGCTGTGTTAGATTAATCTATCACTCACTGTGTGGGATGATGATGATGGTGCTGTGTTAGATTAATCTATCACTCACTGTGTGGGATGATGATGATGGTGCTGTGTTAGATTAATCTATCACTCACTGTGTGGGATGATGATGGTGCTGTGTTAGATTAATCTATCACTCACTGTGTGGGATGATGATGCTGTGTTAGATTAATCTATCACTCACTGTGTGGGATGATGATGGGGGTGCTGTGTTAGATTAATCTATCACTCACTGTGTGGGATGATGATGATGGTGCTGTGTTAGATTAATCTATCACTCACTGTGTGGGATGATGATGATGATGCTGTGTTAGATTAATCTATCACTCACTGTGTGGGATGATGATGATGATGCTGTGTTAGATTAATCTATCACTCACTGTGTGGGATGATGATGATGATGCTGTGTTAGATTAATCTATCACTCACTGTGTGGGATGATGATGATGATGCTGTGTTAGATTAATCTATCACTCACTGTGTGGGATGATGATGATGGTGCTGTGTTCGATTAATCTATCACTCACTGTGTGGGATGATGATGATGATGCTGTGTTAGATTAATCTATCACTCACTGTGTGGGATGATGATGATGGTGCTGTGTTAGATTAATCTATCACTCACTGTGTGGGATGATGATGATGGTGCTGTGTTAGATTAATCTATCACTCACTGTGTGGGATGATGATGGTGCTGTGTTAGATTAATCTATCACTCACTGTGTGGGATGATGATGCTGTGTTAGATTAATCTATCACTCACTGTGTGGGATGATGATGGGGGTGCTGTGTTAGATTAATCTATCACTCACTGTGTGGGATGATGATGATGGTGCTGTGTTAGATTAATCTATCACTCACTGTGTGGGATGATGATGATGATGGTGCTGTGTTAGATTAATCTATCACTCACTGTGTGGGATGATGATGATGATGGTGCTGTGTTAGATTAATCTATCACTCACTGTGTGGGATGATGATGGTGGTGCTGTGTTAGATTAATCTATCACTCACTGTGTGGGATGATGATGGTGCTGTGTTAGATTAATCTATCACTCACTGTGTGGGATGATGATGATGCTGTGTTAGATTAATCTATCACTCACTGTGTGGGATGATGATGGTGCTGTGTTAGATTAATCTATCACTCACTGTGTGGGATGATGATGGTGCTGTGTTAGATTAATCTATCACTCACTGTGTGGGATGATGATGCTGTGTTAGATTAATCTATCACTCACTGTGTGGGATGATGATGGTGCTGTGTTAGATTAATCTATCACTCACTGTGTGGGATGATGATGATGATGGTGCTGTGTTCGATTAATCTATCACTCACTGTGTGGGATGATGATGCTGTGTTAGATTAATCTATCACTCACTGTGTGGGATGATGATGGTGCTGTGTTAGATTAATCTATCACTCACTGTGTGGGATGATGATGATGATGGTGCTGTGTTAGATTAATCTATCACTCACTGTGTGGGATGATGATGATGGTGCTGTGTTAGATTAATCTATCACTCACTGTGTGGGATGATGATGATGATGCTGTGTTAGATTAATCTATCACTCACTGTGTGGGATGATGATGATGCTGTGTTAGATTAATCTATCACTCACTGTGTGGGATGATGATGGTGCTGTGTTAGATTAATCTATCACTCACTGTGTGGGATGATGATGATGATGGTGCTGTGTTAGATTAATCTATCACTCACTGTGTGGGATGATGATGGTGCTGTGTTAGATTAATCTATCACTCACTGTGTGGGATGATGATGGTGCTGTGTTAGATTAATCTATCACTCACTGTGTGGGATGATGATGGTGCTGTGTTAGATTAATCTATCACTCACTGTGTGGGATGATGATGGTGCTGTGTTAGATTAATCTATCACTCACTGTGGGATGATGATGATGGTGCTGTGTTAGATTAATCTATCACTCACTGTGTGGGATGATGATGATGATGGTGCTGTGTTAGATTAATCTATCACTCACTGTGTGGGATGATGATGATGGTGCTGTGTTAGATTAATCTATCACTCACTGTGTGGGATGATGATGATGGTGCTGTGTTAGATTAATCTATCACTCACTGTGTGGGATGATGATGATGGTGCTGTGTTAGATTAATCTATCACTCACTGTGTGGGATGATGATGATGCTGTGTTAGATTAATCTATCACTCACTGTGTGGGATGATGATGCTGTGTTAGATTAATCTATCACTCACTGTGTGGGATGATGATGATGGTGCTGTGTTAGATTAATCTATCACTCACTGTGTGGGATGATGATGATGATGGGGGTGCTGTGTTAGATTAATCTATCACTCACTGTGGGATGATGATGATGGTGCTGTGTTAGATTAATCTATCACTCACTGTGTGGGATGATGGTGCTGTGTTAGATTAATCTATCACTCACTGTGTGGGATGATGATGATGGTGCTGTGTTAGATTAATCTATCACTCACTGTGTGGGATGATGATGATGGTGCTGTGTTAGATTAATCTATCACTCACTGTGTGGGATGATGATGATGGGGGTGCTGTGTTAGATTAATCTATCACTCACTGTGTGGGATGATGATGATGGTGCTGTGTTAGATTAATCTATCACTCACTGTGTGGGATGATGATGCTGTGTTAGATTAATCTATCACTCACTGTGTGGGATGATGATGATGCTGTGTTAGATTAATCTATCACTCACTGTGTGGGATGATGATGGTGCTGTGTTAGATTAATCTATCACTCACTGTGTGGGATGATGATGGTGCTGTGTTAGATTAATCTATCACTCACTGTGTGGGATGATGATGCTGTGTTAGATTAATCTATCACTCACTGTGTGGGATGATGATGATGGTGCTGTGTTAGATTAATCTATCACTCACTGTGTGGGATGATGATGATGGTGCTGTGTTAGATTAATCTATCACTCACTGTGTGGGATGATGATGATGGTGCTGTGTTAGATTAATCTATCACTCACTGTGTGGGATGATGATGGTGCTGTGTTAGATTAATCTATCACTCACTGTGTGGGATGATGATGGTGCTGTGTTAGATTAATCTATCACTCACTGTGTGGGATGATGATGATGGTGCTGTGTTAGATTAATCTATCACTCACTGTGTGGGATGATGATGGTGCTGTGTTAGATTAATCTATCACTCACTGTGTGGGATGATGATGATGGTGCTGTGTTAGATTAATCTATCACTCACTGTGTGGGATGATGATGATGGTGCTGTGTTAGATTAATCTATCACTCACTGTGTGGGATGATGATGATGGTGCTGTGTTAGATTAATCTATCACTCACTGTGTGGGATGATGGTGATGGGGGTGCTGTGTTAGATTAATCTATCACTCACTGTGTGGGATGATGATGATGGGGGTGCTGTGTTAGATTAATCTATCACTCACTGTGTGGGATGATGATGATGGTGCTGTGTTAGATTAATCTATCACTCACTGTGTGGGATGATGATGATGGTGCTGTGTTAGATTAATCTATCACTCACTGTGTGGGATGATGATGATGATGGTGCTGTGTTAGATTAATCTATCACTCACTGTGTGGGATGATGATGGTGCTGTGTTAGATTAATCTATCACTCACTGTGTGGGATGATGATGGTGCTGTGTTAGATTAATCTATCACTCACTGTGTGGGATGATGATGATGATGGTGCTGTGTTAGATTAATCTATCACTCACTGTGTGGGATGATGATGGTGCTGTGTTAGATTAATCTATCACTCACTGTGTGGGATGATGATGATGGTGCTGTGTTAGATTAATCTATCACTCACTGTGTGGGATGATGATGATGGTGCTGTGTTAGATTAATCTATCACTCACTGTGTGGGATGATGATGATGGTGCTGTGTTAGATTAATCTATCACTCACTGTGTGGGATGATGATGATGCTGTGTTAGATTAATCTATCACTCACTGTGTGGGATGATGATGATGCTGTGTTAGATTAATCTATCACTCACTGTGTGGGATGATGATGGTGCTGTGTTAGATTAATCTATCACTCACTGTGTGGGATGATGATGGTGCTGTGTTAGATTAATCTATCACTCACTGTGTGGGATGATGATGCTGTGTTAGATTAATCTATCACTCACTGTGGGATGATGATGATGGTGCTGTGTTAGATTAATCTATCACTCACTGTGTGGGATGATGATGATGGTGCTGTGTTAGATTAATCTATCACTCACTGTGTGGGATGATGATGGTGCTGTGTTAGATTAATCGATCACTCACTGTGTGGGATGATGGTGCTGTTAGGTTAATGTATCTCTCACTGGCAACACATTGAGGAAGGGTGAAAGCTGTGAGGACGAGGAACAGAATGTGAGCCTGTCAGAACCGGCCTCCTGTTTGCTAATTCCCTCCACCTCTGTCCTGAACCCTACAGGCTCCAGTGCAGTGGGGGTGAGAGATGTCCCTGAGTGTGAGGTTCTGAGACGCTGCGACTCATCGCTACACCCTGAATGTGGGATACCTCCTGTCGAATGGAAAGACACTCAGTCTCGCTGCCACCTACAACGCCAACCCATTGTGTTGGCATCCTCCACAGGTTGGTGTCTGAGTCAGAGGGGGACCTGGGCCCGGTGGGGTGTACGGGGGGTGGGAACGGGCCCTGCGGTGGGAGGGGGGGAACGGGCTAGTTTCCCTGTTTCTATTCCCCAACCTTTGGGATAATCATCTGGAGAAGGTGGTTGGGGGGTTTCCCATTGTAAATAAAGTGGGTGGATTTTCATCTCTCTTTCTCTCTCTCCAGATGTTGCTGCCCTGGATGCTGTATACAGCTGTTTGTCCCAGGCCTGCTGTGCCATCAGTCACTGCCCACCCAGCACCTTGTACTCCCAGGCCTGCCAGCTGATGGCCCTGTGCCTGGGACCCCGCGATCCCTACACCACAGCGTACCTCCTGAGCGAGTCGATGGCAATCACCACACGGCACCAAATGATCCACAATCTTCACAGAAAGGCCCAGTAAGATTTTCAACTCATCCTAAATAAATAAACGAGGGAGAAAGAAATAGAAGGATATGTTGAGGGAGGGGTTTGCGACTCACTGACTCATTGCATTTTTCTTTACCTTTAATAAGTTTATAAGATATTAAGGGTTTACTAGAATGATACCCGGACTTCAAGAGTTAAGTTACGAGGAGAGATTACACAAATTGGGGTTGTATTCTCTGGAGTTTCGAAGGTTAAGGGGCGATCTGATCGAAGTTTATAAGATATTAAGGGGAACGGATAGGGTGGATAGAGAGAAACTATTTCCGCTGGTTGGGGATTCTAGGAGTAGGGGCACAGTCTAAAAATTAGAGCCAGACCTTTCAGGAGTGAGATTAGAAAACATTTCTACACACAAAGGGTGGTAGAAGTTTGGAACTCTCTTCCGCAAACGGCAATTGATACTAGCTCAATTGCTAAATTTAAATCTGAGATAGATAGCTTTTTGGCAACCAAAGGTATTAAGGGGTATGGGCCAAAGGCAGGTATATGGAGTTAGATCACAGATCAGCCATGATCTTATCAAATGGTGGAGCAGGCACGAGGGGCTGAATGGCCTACTCCTGTTCCTGTGTTACCGCAGCCCCAGTTGTGATCGGGTAACAAAGCAAGGCCGAGCTCTGACCGGGGCGTTGGGTGCCGCGGGGCTGGGCGTGGTGTTGGGTGCCGCGGGGGGGGGGGGGCGTGGTGTTGGGTACCACGGGGGGGGTGTTGGGTGCCGCGGGGCTGGGCGTTGGGTACCAGCAAGGTTTCTGCTTTGTTTCCTGCAGGAAGAATAAGAAGGCACGTGCCCTGGAGGTGACGGAGAGGCTGCAGGGCCTGACCCTGTGTGACGACACTGACCCCCAGTCCCAGTACCTCGATGAGCTGGACTCGGTGTTTAAATTCAGCCTCGCTGACCCTGCAAAGTGGCCCCAGGACAACAGGGACACTTTCAAGGACCAGTTGCAGCAAATCCCAGACGGTAGGAGCCAGCACCCACCTACCCTTGTTTGGCTGGAGGGAGGGGTTAGGACAAATGGACAAGCAGCGGGAGGGTGGGTGGGAGGAGCGGGGACCCGTCACAGATGGGTGGAGATTTCCTGTTCTGCACCTTGGGCCCTGTTTTCCCATCACAATCAGCTGTTGGGAAGATACTGGTCTTCACTGCATGCCCTGCCCTGTGTGGTATTGTACTGTTTGTTAACTCCAGTCCTGTGGTGTTATACTGTTTAACTCCAGTCCTGTCCAGTATCATCCTGTCCTGTGTAGGTGGTACTATACTGTATTAACTGTCCTGTGTAGGTGGTACTATACTGTATTAACTGTCCTGTGTAGGTGGTACTATACTGTATTAACTGTCCTGTGTAGGTGGTACTATACTGTATTAACTGTCCTGTGTAGGTGGTACTATACTGTATTAACTGTCCTGTGTAGGTGGTACTATACTGTGTTAACTGTCCTGTCCTGTGTAGGTGGTACTATACTGTTAACTGTCCTGTCCTGTGTAGGTGGTACGATACTGTGTTAACTGTCCTGTCCTGTGTAGGTGGTACTATACTGTGTTAACTGACCTGTCCTGTGCTGGTGGTACTATACTGTGTTAACTGTCCTGTCTTGTCCTGGTGGTACTATACTGTGTTAACTGACCTGTCCTGTGTAGGTGGTACTATACTGTGTTAACTGACCTGTCCTGTGTAGGTGGTACTATACTGTGTTAACTGACCTGTCCTGTGTAGGTGGTACTATACTGTATTAACTGACCTGTCCTGTGTAGGTGGTACTATACTGTGTTAACTGACCTGTCCTGTGCTGGTGGTACTATACTGTGTTAACTGTCCTGTCTTGTCCTGGTGGTACTATACTGTGTTAACTGACCTGTCCTGTGTAGGTGGTACTATACTGTGTTAACTGTCCTGTCCTGTGTAGGTGGTACTATACTGTGTTAACTGACCTGTCCTGTGTAGGTGGTACTATACTGTGTTAACTGACCTGTCCTGTGTAGGTGGTACTATACTGTATTAACTGACCTGTCCTGTGTAGGTGGTACTATACTGTGTTAACTGACCTGTCCTGTGTAGGTGGTACTATACTGTGTTAACTGACCTGTCCTGTGTAGGTGGTACTATACTGTGTTAACTGACCTGTCCTGTGTAGGTGGTACTATACTGTGTTAACTGTCCTGTCTTGTCCTGGTGGTACTATACTGTGTTAACTGACCTGTCCTGTGTAGGTGGTACTATACTGTGTTAACTGTCCTGTCTTGTCCTGGTGGTACTATACTGTGTTAACTGTCCTGTCTTGTCCTGGTGGTACTATACTGTGTTAACTGACCTGTCCTGTGTAGGTGGTACTATACTGTGTTAACTGTCCTGTCTTGTCCTGGTGGTACTATACTGTGTTAACTGACCTGTCCTGTGTAGGTGGTACTATACTGTGTTAACTGACCTGTCCTGTGTAAGGGTGGTACTATACTGTATTAACTGTCCTGTCCTGTGTAGGTGGTACTATACTGTGTTAACTGTCCTGTCCTGTGTAGGTGGTACTATACTGTGTTAACTGACCTGTCTTGTGTAGGTGGTACTATACTGTGTTAACTGACCTGTCCTGGTGGTACTATACTGTGTTAACTGACCTGTCTTGTCCTGGTGGTACTATACTGTGTTAACTGACCTGTCTTGTCCTGGTGGTACTATACTGTGTTAACTGTCCTGTCTTGTCCTGGTGGTACTATACTGTGTTAACTGACCTGTCCTGTGTAGGTGGTACTATACTGTGTTAACTGACCTGTCCTGGTGGTACTATACTGTGTTAACTGACCTGTCTTGTCCTGGTGGTACTATACTGTGTTAACTGACCTGTCTTGTCCTGGTGGTACTATACTGTGTTAACTGACCTGTCTTGTCCTGGTGGTACTATACTGTGTTAACTGACCTGTCCTGTGTAGGTGGTACTATACTGTATTAACTGACCTGTCTTGTCCTGGTGGTACTATACTGTATTAACTGTCCTGTCTTGTCCTGGTGGTACTATACTGTGTTAACTGACCTGTCCTGTGTAGGTGGTACTATACTGTATTAACTGTCCTGTCTTGTCCTGGTGGTACTATACTGTATTAACTGTCCTGTCTTGTCCTGGTGGTACTATACTGTGTTAACTGACCTGTCCTGTGCTGGTGGTACTATACTGTGTTAACTGACCTGACCTGTCCTGGTGGTACTATACTGTGTTAACTGACCTGTCCTGTGTAGGGGTGGTACTATACTGTGTTAACTGACCTGTCCTGTGTAGGTGGTACTATACTGTGTTAACTGTCCTGTCCTGTGTAGGGGTGGTACTATACTGTGTTAACTGACCTGTCCTGTGTAGGTGGTACTATACTGTGTTAACTGACCTGTCCTGTGTAGGGGTGGTACTATACTGTGTTAACTGACCTGTCCTGTGTAGGTGGTACTATACTGTATTAACTGACCTGTCCTGGTGGTACTATACTGTGTTAACTGTCCTGTGTAGGTGGTACTATACTGTGTTAACTGACCTGTCCTGTGTAGGTGGTACTATACTGTGTTAACTGACCTGTCTTGTCCTGGTGGTACTATACTGTGTTAACTGTCCTGTCCTGTGCAGGTGGTACTATACTGTGTTAACTGTCCTGTCCTGTGTAGGTGGTACTATACTGTGTTAATTGACCTGTCCTGTGTAGGTGGTACTATACTGTGTTAACTGTCCTGTCCTGTGTAGGTGGTACTATACTGTGTTAACTGACCTGTCCTGTGTAGGTGGTACTATACTGTGTTAACTGACCTGTCCTGTGTAGGTGGTACTATACTGTATTAACTGACCTGTCCTGTATAGGTGGTACTATACTGTATTAACTGACCTGGGGCAGGACTGGCAGCTCAATGTTCCAGGGTACAGATGCTATAGGAAAGATAGAGCAGGAGGTAAGAGAGGAGGGGGAGTTGCGTTCTTGATTAGGGAGAACATCACGGCAGTAGTGAGAGGGGATATATCCGAGGGTTTGCCCACTGAGTCTATATGGGTAGAACTGAAAAATAAGAAGGGAGAGATCACTTTGATAGGATTGTACTACAGACCCCCAAATAGTCAACGGGAAATTGAGGAGCAAATATGTAAGGAGATTACAGACAGCTGCAAGAAAAATAGGGTGGTAATAGTAGGGGACTTTAACTTTCCCAACATTGACTGGGACAGCCATAGCATTAGGGGCTTGGATGGAGAGAAATTTGTGGAGTGTATTCAGGAGGAATTTCTCATTCAGTATGTGGATGGCCCGACTCGAGCGGGGGCAAAACTTGACCTCCTCTTGGGAAATAAGGAAGGGCAGGTGACAGAAGTGTTAGTGAGAGATCACTTTGGGACCAGTGATCATAATTCCATTAGTTTTAAGATAGCTATGGAGAATGATAGGTCTGGCCCAAAAGTTAAAATTCTAAATTGGGGAAAGGCCAATTTTGATGGTATTAGACAGGAACTTTCAGAAGTTGATTGGGAGAGTCTGTTGGCAGGCAAAGGGACGTCTGGTAAGTGGGAGGCTTTCAAAAGTGTGTTAAGCAGGGTTCAGGGTAAGCACATTCCTTATAAAGTGAAGGGCAAGGCTGGTAGAAGTAGGGAACCTTGGATGACTCGGGAGATTGAGGCACTAGTCAAAAAGAAGAAGGAGGCATATGACATGCATAGGCAGCTGGGATCAAGTGGATCCCTTGAAGAGTATAGTGATTGCCGGAATAGAGTTAAGAGAGAAATCAGGAGGGCAAAAAGAGGACATGAGATTGCTTTGGCAGATAAGGCAAAGGAGAATCCAAAGAGCTTCTACAAATACATAAAGGGCAAAAGAGTAAGTAGGGAGAGAGTAGGGCCTCTTAAGGATCAACAAGGTCATCTATGTGCGGAACCACAAGAGATGGGTGAGATCCTGAATGAATATTTCACATCGGTATTTACGGTTGAGATGGATGTTAGGGAACTTGGGGAAATAAATAGTGATTTCTTGAGGAGTGTACATATTACAGAGAGGGAGGTGCTGGAAGTCTTAACGCGCATCAAGGTAGATAAATCTCCGGGACCTGATGAAATGTATCCCAGGACGTTATGGGAGGTTAGGGAGGAAATTGCGGGTCCCCTAGCAGAGATATTTGAATCATCCACCGCTGCAGGTGAGGTGCCTGAAGATTGGAGGGTAGCAAATGTTGTGCCTTTGTTTAAGAAGGGCGGCAGGGAAAAGCCTGGGAACTACAGACCGGTGAGCCTGACATCTGTAGTGGGTAAGTTGTTAGAGGGTATTCTGAGGGACAGGATCTACAGGCATTTGGAGAGGCAGGGACTGATTAGGAACAGTCAGCATGGTTTTGAGAGGAAAATCATGTCTCACGAATTTGATTGAGTTTTTTGAAGGGGTAACCAAGAAGATAGATGAGGGCTGTGCAGTAGACGTGGTCTACATGGACTTTAGCAAAGCCTTTGACAAGGTACCGCATGGTAGGTTGTTGCATAAGGTTAAATCTCACGGGATCCAAGGTGAGATAGCCAATTGGATACAAAATTGGCTTGACGACAGAAGACAGAGGGTGGTTGTAGAGGGTTGTTTTTCAAACTGGATGCCTGTGTCCAGTGGTGTGCCTCAGGGATCGGTGCTGGGTCCGCTGTTGTTTGTTATTTATATTAATGATTTGGATGAGAATTTAGGAGGCATGGTTAGTAAGTTTGCAGATGACACCAAGATTGGTGGCATTGTGGACAGTGAAGAAGGTTATCTAGGATTGCAACGGGATCTTGATAAATTGGGCCAGTGGGCCGATGAATGGCAGATGGAGTTTAATTTAGATAAATGTGATGTGATGCATTTTGGTAGATCGAATCGGGCCAGGACCTACTCCGTTAATGGTAGGGCGTTGGGGAGAGTTTTCGAACAAAGAGATCTAGGAGTACAGGTTCATAGCTCCTTGAAAGTGGAGTCACAGGTGGATAGGGTGGTGAAGAAGGCATTCAGCATGCTTGGTTTCATTGGTCGGAACATTGAATGCAGGAGTTGGGATGTCTTGTTGAAGTTGTACAGGGCATTGGTGAGGCCACACTTGGAATACTGTGTACAGTTCTGGTCACCCTATTATAGAAAGGATATTATTAAACTAGAAAGAGTGCAGAAAAGATTTACTAGGATGCTACCGGGACTTGATGGTTTGACTTATAGGGAGAGGTTAGACAGACTGGGACTTTTTTCCCTGGAGAGTCGGAGGTTTAGGGGTGATCTTTTCGAAGTCTATAAAATAATGAGGGGCATAGATAAGGTCGATAGTCAAAATCTTTTCCCAAAGGTAGGGGAGTCTATAACGAGGGGACACAGATTTAAGGTGAGAGGGGAGATATACAAAAGGGTCCAGAGGGGCAATTTGTTCACTCAAAGGGTGGTGAGTGTCTGGAACGAGCTGCCAGAGGCAGTAGTAGAGGCGGGTACAATTTTGTCTTTTAAAAAGCATTTGGACAGTTACATGGGTAAGATGGGTATAGAGGGATATGGGCCAAGTGCAGGCAATTGGGACTAGCTTAGTGGTATAAACTGGGCAACATGGACATGTTGGGCCGAAGGGCCTGTTTCCATGTTGTAACGTCTATGACCTGTCCTGTGTAGGTGTGGTCGTCTGCTTGTTGACTCTGGCCGGAGTGTCTCTGAAAGATACTGGAGACCTGTTGCTGCTGTCGAGGTTGGAGAAGGGGAAGATTCCGGTGACTGTCCAGATACCTGCGGAACAGGGATCGGTAAGTGGGAAGGCGGGGGGGGGGGGTCTCTGCCCTGGGGGGGTCTCTGCCCCAGGGAACCAGCTGGTGCTGCACAAGTGGTTGGTTTTATTAACCCATAATCCCTGGAGCCAAAATACTCAGCAGTGTCGGACCTCGTGCCTAACTCTCTGACCCCAGGTTCTGGTTCGAGCCCATAATCCAAGCCGACACTCCCAGTGCAGCCGCGAGGGAGAGGAGGGGCGGGGCCGAGGGAGAGGAGGGGCGGGGCCGAGGGAGGGCGCCGCGCGGGAGAGGAGAGGAGGGGCGGGGCCGAGGGACGTAATGGGCACCATTGGAAGAAGAGCAGGGGGAGTTCTCCCCGGTGTCCAGGGGCCAATATTTATCCTCCAACCAACATCAGTAAAACAGATTGCCTGGGCGTTATCTCTGCTGTGTGTGGGATCTTGCTGTGCACAACTTGCCTGCTGTTTCCCTCCATCACCACAGTGACTGTGCTTCATTGGCTGTGGGGCGGTTTGAGGCCTCCTGGGGTGGGGAAAGTGACTGTATCAATGAAGTTGGTTCTTTATTTGAAAGGTGTGATTTTGTCCTCTGCACCCAGTAATGTTCCCACTTTGTCGCAGGTCTCTGTGAGCTCACTGCTGGGAGAGTTTGATGCAATTCTCAGAGAGCAGAAAGAAATCAGCAAGGTGACTGAGCTGAAAGCCTGGTGGGACGGGCGGACGTCACTGGACCAACGCATGAAGGTAGGGCGGTAAACTAACGTGGGGGGGACTGGGCATCGGGGTGACCCAGGAGCAAGTGTGGGGCCGGCCATTGTGCATTCTCCTGTTGCGGGCTGGTCAGTGGCGCGAGTCGGCCCTCCCGGAGAGTGGGTGACCTGCAGCGGCGACCCCAGGATCTCGGCTCTGTGTCTCACTGGCCTCGTGTGCTCTGCAGGAATTGTTGGAATCACTGGAGACTGGTATCCTGGGCTGCTGGAAGGGGCTCCTCCTGCCCGTCTCCGAGGACCCCCGGCTCAAAGTGGAGGCTGCTGCTGTCAGCAGATTCCTGGGGGAGAGGGGCTACACCAACGTGGATGAGCAGCTGTTGCAGGTACGGATCCAGGGTTCACCTCAGACGTTTGTGTCTCCTCCCGGAGGATCGGGCTGGATTCCGACTGGTTCTCACCTCCTGAATGTTTCCATTTTCAGGCCGTTCTAAGAGCCCCGCAGCTCCTGACTGCGCCGAATATCCAGTCTCTTGCTGAAGGATTGTGTGGGGAGAGTGCTGCTGAGGTGAGAATCCGTTTGCAGGAGGCTGTGGACAGGCTGAAGACACTCTCTGGCCCGTCCTCCGGCCAGTCCTCCCAGCTCGTTCTCATACTGGACAAGGTAAAAAAAAAAAATCCTGAAGTGAAAGGAGGCTTTGTAAATCAGAGGGTTACTGTCCCGAGAGAGGTGTGGGGAAGAGCAGAGCCCTGCCTTTGGGTCAGGGAGGGGGGCAGTGTGAATCAGTGGGTTACTGTCCCGAGAGAGGTGTGGGGAAGAGCAGAGCCCTGCCTTTGGGTCAGGGAGGGGGGCAGTGTGAATCAGAGGGTTACTGTCCCGAGAGAGGTGTGGGGAAGAGCAGAGCCCTGCCTTTGGGTCAGGGAGGGGGGCAGTGTGAATCAGAGGGTTACTGTCCCGAGAGAGGTGTGGGGAAGAGCAGAGCCCTGCCTTTGGGTCAGGGAGGGGGGCAGTGTGAATCAGAGGGTTACTGTCCCGAGAGAGGTGTGGGGAAGAGCAGAGTCTGCCCTGCCTTTGGGTCAGGGAGGGGGGTCAGTGTAAATCAGAGGGTTACTGTCCCGAGAGAGGTGTGGGGAAGAGCAGAGTCTGCCCTGCCTTTGGGTCAGGGAGGGGGTCAGTGTGAATCAGAGGGTTACTGTCCCGAGAGAGGTGTGGGGAAGAGCAGAGTCTGCCCTGCCTTTGGGTCAGGGAGGGGGGCAGTGTGAATCAGTGGGTTACTGTCCCGAGAGAGGTGTGGGAAAGAGCAGAGTCTGCCCTGCCTTTGGGTCAGGGAGGGGGGTCAGTGTAAATCAGAGGGTTACTGTCCCGAGAGAGGTGTGGGGAAGAGCAGAGTCTGCCCTGCCTTTGGGTCAGGGAGGGGGGCAGTGTGAATCAGAGGGTTACTGTCCTGAGAGAGGTGTGGGGAAGAGCAGAGCCCTGCCCTGCCTTTGGGTCAGGGAGGGGGGTCAGTGTAAATCAGAGGGTTACTGTCCCGAGAGAGGTGTGGGGAAGAGCAGAGCCCTGCCTTTGGGTCAGGGAGGGGGGCAGTGTGAATCAGTGGGTTACTGTCCCGAGAGAGGTGTGGGAAAGAGCAGAGTCTGCCCTGCCTTTGGGTCAGGGGGGGGTCAGTGTAAATCAGAGGGTTACTGTCCCGAGAGAGGTGTGGGGAAGAGCAGAGCCCTGCCTTTGGGTCAGGGAGGGGGGCAGTGTGAATCAGTGGGTTACTGTCCCGAGAGAGGTGTGGGAAAGAGCAGAGTCTGCCCTGCCTTTGGGTCAGGGAGGGGGGTCAGTGTAAATCAGAGGGTTACTGTCCCGAGAGAGGTGTGGGGAAGAGCAGAGTCTGCCCTGCCTTTGGGTCAGGGGGGGGTCAGTGTGAATCAGAGGGTTACTGTCCCGAGAGAGGTGTGGGGAAGAGCAGAGTCTGCCCTGCCTTTGGGTCAGGGAGGGGGGGGTCAGTGTGAATCAGTGGGTTACTGTCCCGAGAGAGGTGTGGGGAAGAGCAGAGTCTGCCCTGCCTTTGGGTCAGGGAGGGGGGCAGTGTGAATGTCAGGCTGGCAGGGCTCCCACAAGACCGGGCAGTCAGTGCCCATGATGGGGAGGAGAGAATGGAGAATGGGAGGGGAGTCGCTGTTTTCGCTGCATCTGCACTCCGCCTGTCCGTACCTGAACATCAAGTATGTGTAGTGACGGGCGGTCTGTGTATTAACCCCCGAGTTCCCCCTGATAGTGACGGGCGGTCTGTGTATTAACCCCCGAGTTCCCCCTGATAGTGACGGGCGGTCTGTGTATTAACCCCCGAGTTCCCCCTGATAGTGACGGGCGGTCTGTGTATTAACCCCCGAGTTCCCCCTGATAGTGACGGGCGGTCTGTGTATTAACCCCCCCCCTCCGAGATCCTACTGATAGTGACGGGCGGTCTGTGTATTAACCCCCGAGTTCCCCCTGATAGTGACGGGCGGTCTGTGTATTAACCCCCCCCCTCCGAGATCCTACTGATAGTGACGGGCGGTCTGTGTATTAACCCCCGAGTTCCCCCTGATAGTGACGGGCGGTCTGTGTATTAACCCCCGAGTTCCCCCTGATAGTGACGGGCGGTCTGTGTATTAACCCCCGAGTTCCCCCTGATAGTGACGGGCGGTCTGTGTATTAACCCCCCCCCCCCCCCCCCCCAGTTCCCTCTGATAGTGACGGGCGGTCTGTGTATTAACCCCCGAGTTCCCCCTGATAGTGACGGGCGGTCTGTGTATTAACCCCCGAGTTCCCCCTGATAGTGACGGGCGGTCTGTGTATTAACCCCCCAGTTCCCTCTGATAGTGACGGGCGGTCTGTGTATTAACCCCCCCCCCCCCCCCCCAGTTCCCCCTGATAGTGACGGGCGGTCTGTGTATTAACCCCCCAGTTCCCTCTGATAGTGACGGGCGGTCTGTGTATTAAACCCCCCCCCAGTTCCCCCTGATAGTGACGGGCGGTCTGTGTATTAAACCCCCCCCCCCCGAGTTCCTACTGATAGTGACGGGCGGTCTGTGTATTAACCCCCCCCCCAGTTCCCCCTGATAGTGACGGGCGGTCTGTGTATTAACCCCCGAGTTCCCCCTGATAGTGACGGGCGGTCTGTGTATTAACCCCCCCCCCCCCCCCCAGTTCCCCCTGATAGTGACGGGCGGTCTGTGTATTAACCCCCCAGTTCCCCCTGATAGTGACGGGCGGTCTGTGTATTAACCCCCCAGTTCCCTCTGATAGTGACGGGCGGTCTGTGTATTAAACCCCCCCCCAGTTCCCCCTGATAGTGACGGGCGGTCTGTGTATTAAACCCCCCCCCCCCGAGTTCCTACTGATAGTGACGGGCGGTCTGTGTATTAACCCCCCCCCCCAGTTCCCCCTGATAGTGACGGGCGGTCTGTGTATTAAACCCCCCCCCCCGAGTTCCTACTGATAGTGACGGGCGGTCTGTGTATTAACCCCCCCCCCAGTTCCCCCTGATAGTGACGGGCGGTCTGTGTATTAACCCCCCCCCCCCCCCCCAGTTCCCCCTGATAGTGACGGGCGGTCTGTGTATTAACCCCCCCCCCCCCCCCCCCAGTTCCCCCTGATAGTGACGGGCGGTCTGTGTATTAACCCCCCCCCCCCCCCCCCCCAGTTCCCCCTGATAGTGACGGGCGGTCTGTGTATTAACCCCCCCCCCCCCCCACCCAGTTCCCCCTGATAGTGACGGGCGGTCTGTGTATTAACCCCCCCCCCCCCCCCCCCCAGTTCCCCCTGATAGTGACGGGCGGTCTGTGTATTAACCCCCCAGTTCCCTCTGATAGTGACGGGCGGTCTGTGTATTAACCCCCCCCCCCCAGTTCCCTCTGATAGACGGGCGGTCTGTGTATTAAACCCCCCCCCCGAGTTCCTACTGATAGTGACGGGCGGTCTGTGTATTAACCCCCCCCCCCAGTTCCCCCTGATAGTGACGGGCGGTCTGTGTATTAACCCCCCCCCCCCCCCAGTTCCCCCTGATAGTGACGGGCGGTCTGTGTATTAAACCCCCCCCCCAGTTCCCCCTGATAGTGACGGGCGGTCTGTGTATTAAACCCCCCCCCCGAGTTCCTACTGATAGTGACGGGCGGTCTGTGTATTAACCCCCCCCCCCAGTTCCCTCTGATAGACGGGCGGTCTGTGTATTAAACCCCCCCCCCGAGTTCCTACTGATAGTGACGGGCGGTCTGTGTATTAACCCCCCCCCCCAGTTCCCTCTGATAGTGACGGGCGGTCTGTGTATTAACCCCCCCCCAGTTCCCTCTGATAGTGAGGGGTGTATTTGGGGAGGAGAGAACTGGGTGCTGGAGGGAGACTGGGCCTGTGACAGTTCTGGATTGGGAGGATGTGGTATTTTTGCAGGCAGTTTCTGTCCCTGTCCCCGAGGGGTCGGTCAGTCAGTCTGTCTGTCTCTGAATTAACCTGTTGTGTTTGCAGCATCTGCAGAGACTGCCCTGGGAGAGTGTGCCCATTCTGCGAGCTCACCGTGTCTCCCGATTACCATCTCTTCGATTCCTCCTCGGCTACATGGTGGCCAGAAAGGTGAGTGACGGTGGGCTGGGGATCTCTGGGCTGTCTGGTACTGCATCCCTTCACTTGCAGGGTTCCACCTGCTAAAGCTCCCTCTGCATTTGGTGTCCTCTCGACTCAAACACTTGCTCCCGCTACACCGAATGTTCTCTCCTGCTATCTGTAACCACAGGTGCTCTTTCCCTTACAGAACCAGCTGAAGTCAGTACTGACAGAGGGGGTGAATCCTGACAGCGTGTTCTACGTCTTAAACCCTCAGGGAAACCTCCCCAACACGGAGAAGACTTTCAAGGACTGGTTTCAAAGGTTTGTGCCCCACTGCCAGCTGTTAAATCGTTGTGTGGGGCAGCCCTGGGCTGTGACCTTGTCTGTGTAACTGAGGCAAATCCTCGATCCCCTTGGTGGATTCAGAGGGACACCCAGAAAGGCCCAGCAGCTCCTGATATCACACCCCACCATCTCCGAACCCCAACCTCTGCTGGAGTGGGCGGTGCCCAGTCTGCTCGCGCGGTCTGGGCTGTTACTTCCTGGGTGAGGGGCTGGTGACCCTCGTCAAGGTTAGTTCCGAGGGGAGGGGAGGGCGAATGAATCCTTTACTCTGAGCACACTAGGAGGTCAAGTAACGGCCTGGTTTTACACATGCTGAATGGCTGGCACTCCTGAGGCACCAGTTTAGGCTGGGGAGTAGGGTTAATCCCAGGGCTGGTCTGTCTGTATCTAGGGTGGGGGTTCAGAGTGTAGCAGCCCTGCAGTGTTGGCCTGTGTTGTGTCTCTGTAAACCCCCCCCCCTCTCAGTGTTGGCCTGTTTTTTTTATTCGTTCACGGGATGTGGGCGTCGCTGGCGAGGCCGGCATTTATTGCCCATCCCTGATTGCCCCTTGAGAAGGTGGTGGTGAGCCGCCTTCTTGAACCGCTGCAGTCCGTGTGGTGACGGTTCTCCCACAGTGCTGTTAGGAAGGGAGTTCCAGGATTTTGACCCAGCGACGATGAAGGAACGGCGATATATTTCCAAGTCAGGATGGTGTGTGACTTGGAGGGGAACGTGCAGGTGGTGTTGTTCCCATGTGCCTGCTGCCCTTGTCCTTCTAGGTGGTAGAGGTCGCGGGTTTGGGAGGTGCTGTCGAAGAAGCCTTGGCGAGTGGCTGCAGTGCATCCTGTGGATGGTACACACTGCAGCCACAGTGTGCCGGTGGTGAAGGGAGTGAATGTTTAGGGTGGTGGATGGGGTGCCAATCAAGCGGGCTGCTTTGTCCTGGATGGTGTCGAGCTCCTTGAGTGTTGTTGGAGCTGCACTCATCCAGGCAAGTGGAGAGTATTCCATCACACTCCTGACTTGTGCCTTGTCGATGGTGGAAAGGCTTTGGGGAGTCAGGAGGTGAGTCACTCGCTGCAGAATACCCAGCCTCTGACCTGCTCTTGTAGCCACAGTATTTATATGACTGGTCCAGTTAAGTTTCTGTTAAACCCCCCTCAGGTGTAGTGTTTGCCTGTGTTGTGTCTCTGTAATTCCCCCCTCAGTGTTGGCCCTTGATGTGTCTCGTAGAAAATATAGAAAATAGGAGCAAGAGTTGGCCATTCGGCCCTTCGGGCCTACTCCGCCATTCAAAATGATCATGGCTGATTGTCTAACTCAGTACCCTGTTCCGGCTTTTTCCCCATATCCCTTGATCCCTTTAGCATTAAGAAATATATCTATCTCCTTCTTGAATACATCTAATGACTTGGCCTCCACTGCCTTCTGTGGTAGAGAATTCCACAGGTTCACCACCCTCTGAGTGAAGACATTTCTCCTCATCTCGGTTCTAAATGGCATACCCCGTATCCTGAGACTGTGACTCCTGGTTCTGGACTCCCCAGACATCGGGAACATCCTCCCTGCATCTAGTCTGTCTAGTCCTGTTAGAATTTTATATGTTTTGATGAGATCACCTCTCATTCTTCTAAACTCCAGTGAATATAGGCCTAATCGACCCAATCTCTCCTCATACGTCAGTCCTGCCATCCCAGGAATCAGTCTGGTAAACCTTCATTGCACTCCCTCCGTGGCAAGGACATCCTTCCTCAGATAAGGAGACCAAAACTGCACACAATACTCCAGATGTGGTCTCACCAAGGCCCTGTATAACTGCAGTAAGACATCCCTGCTCCTGTACTCAAATCCTCTTGCAATGAAGGCCAACAGACCATTCACCTTCCTAACCGCTTGCTGCACCTGAATGCTTGCTTTCAGCGACTGGTGTACAAGGACACCCAGGTCTCGTTGCACCTCCCCTTTTCCCAATCTATCACCATTCAGATAATCTGTCTTTCTGTTTTTACAACCAAAGTGGATAACCTCACATTTATCCACGTTATACTGCATCTGCCATGTTCTTGCCCACTCACCCAAGTTGTCTAAATCACATTGGAGCCTCTTTGCATCCTCCTCACAGCTCACATTCCACCCCAGCTTTGTGTCGTCTGCAAACTTGGAAATGTTACATTCAGTTCCCTCATCCAAATCATTGATATATATTGTGAATAGCTGGGGCCCAAGCACTGATCCCTGCGGTACCCCACTAGTCACTGCCTGCCACCCGGAAAAAGACCCGTTTATTCCCACTCTCTGTTTCCTGTCTGTCAACCAATTCTCAATCCATGCCAGGATATTCCCCCAATCCCATGTGCTTTAATTTTACACACTAACCTCTTGTGTGGGACCTTATCAAAAGCCTTCTGAAAATCCAAATACACCACATCCACTGGTTCTCCCCTATCTATTCTACTAGTTACACCCTCGCAAATCTCCAGTCGATTTGTTAAGCATGATTTCCCTTTCATAAACCCATGCTGACTTTGTCCAATCCCATTAATGCCCTCCAAGTGTTCTGTTATCACATCCTTCAGAATAGACTCTAACATTTTCCCCACTACTGATGTTAGGCCAACCGGTCTGTAATTCCCTGATTTTCTCTCCCTTTTTTAAAAGTCTCTGTTATCTCTCCCCCCACCAGTGTTGGCCTGTGTTGGTGTGTCTCCCTGTAATCCCCCTGTTGTCCCGTCTTCCCCCCCCCCCCCCCCCCAGTGTTGGCCTGTGTTGGTGTGTCTCTCTGTAATCTCCCCCCAGTGTTGGCCTGTGTTGGTGTGTCTCTCTGTAATCTCCCCCCAGTGTTGGCCTGTGTTGGTGTGTCTCTCTGTAATCTTCCCCCAGTGTTGGCCTGTGTTGGTGTGTCTCTCTGTAATCTTCCCCCAGTGTTACCCTGTGTTGGTGTGTCTCTCTGTAATCTCCCCCCAGTGTTGGCCTGTGTTGGTGTGTCTCTCTGTAATCTCCCCCAGTGTTACCCTGTGTTGGTGTGTCTCTCTGTAATCTCCCCCCAGTGTTGGCCTGTGTTGGTGTGTCTCTCTGTAATCTCCCCCCAGTGTTACCCTGTGTTGGTGTGTCTCTCTGTAATCTCCCCCCAGTGTTACCCTGTGTTGGTGTGTCTCTCTGTAATCTCCCCCCAGTGTTGGCCTGTGTTGGTGTGTCTCTCTGTAATCTCCCCCCAGTGTTGGCCTGTGTTGGTGTCTCTCTGTAATCTCCCCCCAGTGTTGGCCTGTGTTGGTGTGTGTCTCTGTAATCTCCCCCCAGTGTTACCCTGTGTTGGTGTGTCTCTCTGTAATCTCCCCCCAGTGTTGGCCTGTGTTGGTGTGTCTCTCTGTAATCTCCCCCCAGTGTTACCCTGTGTTGGTGTGTCTCTCTGTAATCTCCCCCCAGTGTTACCCTGTGTTGGTGTGTCTCTCTGTAATCTCCCCCCAGTGTTGGCCTGTGTTGGTGTGTCTCTCTGTAATCTCCCCCCAGTGTTGGCCTGTGTTGGTGTCTCTCTGTAATCTCCCCCCAGTGTTGGCCTGTGTTGGTGTGTCTCTCTGTAATCTCCCCCAGTGTTACCCTGTGTTGGTGTGTCTCTCTGTAATCTCCCCCCAGTGTTGGCCTGTGTTGGTGTGTCTCTCTGTAATCTCCCCCCAGTGTTGGCCTGTGTTGGTGTCTCTCTGTAATCTCCCCCCAGTGTTGGCCTGTGTTGGTGTGTCTCTCTGTAATCTCCCCCCAGTGTTACCCTGTGTTGGTGTCTCTCTCTGTAATCTCCCCCCAGTGTTGGCCTGTGTTGGTGTGTCTCTCTGTAATCTCCCCCCAGTGTTACCCTGTGTTGGTGTGTCTCTCTGTAATCTCCCCCCAGTGTTACCCTGTGTTGGTGTGTCTCTCTGTAATCTCCCCCCAGTGTTACCCTGTGTTGGTGTGTCTCTCTGTAATCTCCCCCCAGTGTTACCCTGTGTTGGTGTGTCTCTCTGTAATCTCCCCCCAGTGTTACCCTGTGTTGGTGTGTCTCTCTGTAATCTCCCCCCAGTGTTGGCCTGTGTTGGTGTGTCTCCCTGTAATCTCCCCCCAGTGTTGGCCTGTGTTGGTGTGTCTCTCTGTAATCTCCCCCCAGTGTTACCCTGTGTTGGTGTGTCTCTCTGTAATCTCCCCCCAGTGTTGGCCTGTGTTGGTGTGTCTCTCTGTAATCTCCCCCCAGTGTTGGCCTGTGTTGGTGTGTCTCTCTGTAATCTCCCCCCAGTGTTGGCCTGTGTTGGTGTGTCTCTCTGTAATCTCCCCCCAGTGTTACCCTGTGTTGGTGTGTCTCTCTGTAATCTCCTCCCTGTGTTACCCTGTGTTGGTGTGTCTCTCTGTAATCTCCCCCCAGTGTTGGCCTGTGTTTGTGTCTCTCTGTAATCTCCCCCCAGTGTTGGCCTGTGTTGGTGTGTCTCTCTGTAATCTCCCCCCAGTGTTGGCCTGTGTTGGTGTGTCTCTCTGTAATCTCCCCCCAGTGTTGGCCTGTGTTGGTGTGTCTCTCTGTAATCTCCCCCCAGTGTTGGCCTGTGTTGGTGTGTCTCTCTGTAATCTCCCCCCAGTGTTACCCTGTGTTGGTGTCTCTCTGTAATCTCCCCCCAGTGTTGGCCTGTGTTGGTGTGTCTCTCTGTAATCTCCCCCCAGTGTTGGCCTGTGTTGGTGTGTCTCTCTGTAATCTCCCCCCAGTGTTGGCCTGTGTTGGTGTGTCTCTCTGTAATCTCCCCCCAGTGTTACCCTGTGTTTGTGTCTCTCTGTAATCTCCCCCCAGTGTTACCCTGTGTTGGTGTGTCTCTCTGTAATCTCCCCCCAGTGTTACCCTGTGTTGGTGTGTCTCTCTGTAATCTCCCCCCAGTGTTACCCTGTGTTTGTGTCTCTCTGTAATCTCCCCCCAGTGTTACCCTGTGTTGGTGTGTCTCTCTGTAATCCCCCTGTTGTCCCGTCTTCCCCCCCCCCCCTCCTGTGTTGGTGTGTCTCCCTGTAATCCCCCTGCCCGCCCCCCCCCCCAGGCACTGACCGTTCCCTGTCTGACTCTCTTGTTCTTTGACCTGTAGGAAGGACGGATGGGAAGGAGTGGTGGGGAGTGGGCCCAGTGAGGAGAAGCTGCGCTCAGTGCTGAGTAACCGGGACCTCTATGTGTAAGTAGTGACTCTAATACCTCGGGTTGGACAGGCAGTGGGGGGGGGGTGGTCTCGCTCTTTCTGTGTCTCTCTAACCCGTCTGCGGGGGTCTCGCAGGTACGCGGGTCACGGAGCTGGTGTCCGTTTCCTGGAGGGGCAGGAGATTCAGAAGCTGAACTGCCGAGCTGCCTCACTCCTGGTCGGGTGCAGCAGTGCCACTCTCGCCCTGCGCGGGAACCTGGAAGGAGCTGGAATCGTCCTCAAGTACATGATGGCCGGCTGGTGAGTGACCGACTGACCCTCCCCCTCGGGACACTGTCTCCACTTGTCTGTAGAGCCAGAGTCTCGAGGGGAGGGGAGAATGTTTGTCTTTTTACGCAGTGAGTTCTGATCTGGAATTCACTGCCTGAGGGCGGTGGGAGCAGATTCAATAATAACTCTCAAAAAGGGAATTGGATAAACACTGGAAGAGGAAAAATTGCAGGACTCTGGGGGGGGGGGAAAAGAGCAGGGGGGAGTGGGATTAATCAGACGATGGGAGGGGGTCCGAGCGCCCCCGCCTCCCGGGAGGGGGTCCTGTGTCAGTGACTCTTGTAACCGCTGCCCTCTCCTTTCCTCCCCCAGCCCCCTGTTCCTGGGGAACCTGTGGGACGTGACTGACAAGGACATCGACCGCTACATGGAGCATCTCCTGAGGGGGTGGCTGCAGGCTGGCTCACAGGCCTCAATCCTCGACTACATCTCCCGCGCTCGACAGGCGCCCAAGTTAAAGTACCTGATCGGGGCGTCTCCCGTGGTCTACGGCCTGAGCGTTTCCCTGCAGTGACGGAGAGGGGAGGGGAGGGCTGGCACCAGGAACGGGTCGGGTCTGGTCGAGCGGCACGAGAGTCTGGATGTCGCTCGGAGCAGGCGACGGGAACCGTTCTCTTAAACTCGTGGTTTTAAATATTTCTCCATGTCTGATATTTGTAAACTGTAAATAAAGATTCTCTTTAATAAATGTTTCCCTCAGGGCGAGTACGGTGTGTTTTTTTTTAAGACTTGGGCCAATCTCCGCACGAGTCCATTGGTGTAACACGAGTGCGGCAGGGCTATTCGGGGGGGCCCCCCTCCATTCGATCGTGGCTGAGCTGTATCTTAACTCTACCTTACCCGTCCGGGTTCCGTGACCCTTATTATCCTGGCCCAACAACAATCATCACTCCACTGTGGAATTTCCAATTAACCCCCAGCCCCTCAGCTTTCTGTGGAGGGGGGGGAGTTCTCGATTTCCACTCCCTGTGTGAGGCAGTGCTTCCTGACATCTCCCCTGAACCCCTCAAGGTTATAACTCCCCGGACAGAGGGAATAGTTTCTCTAGAATACCGACACCATCAATGTCGATTCTCGAGTAACATTATATTGGTGTTGACTGGATAATATCGATAGTGACTCTTGTAGTCCCGGTACCTGCATTCATGGTGTGAGGTTCAGGTTGCAATTGGTAATCAGTTTTTAAACATACAGCAGGTGAACCCCCGTCACCAGACCCAGGGGTTTACCCCCATTCCCGGAACAGTGAGCCCCCCCCCGGGATACCCTTCCCCCTCGGTTACAGACCCAGGGGTTTACCCCCATTCCCGGAACAGTGAGCCCCCCCCGGGATACCCTTCCCCTCGGTTACAGACCCAGGGGTTTACCCCCATTCCCGGAACAGTGAGCCCCCCCCTGGGATACCCTTCCCCCTCGGTTGCAGACCCAGGGGTTTACCCCCATTCCCGGAACAGTGAGCCCCCCCTGGGATACCCTTCCCCCTCGGTTGCAGACCCAGGGATCGACTCCCATTCCCCCCTGTCCCTGCCTTGTGCAGCAATTGCTGGGGTTTTAGCCCCATTTTCCTCCCCCGAGTGCAGTTCCCGGGGATTTACCCCCATCCCCCCAGGCTGCAGTTAGGAACAGGAGGAGGCCATTCAGCCCCTCGTGCCTGCTCCGCCATTTGATAAGATCATGGCTGATCTGTGATCTAACTCCATATACCTGCCTTTGGCCCATATCCCTTAATACCTTTGGTTGCCAAAAAGCTATCTATCTCAGATTTAAATTTAGCAATTGAGCTAGTATCAATTGCCGTTTGTGGAAGAGAGTTCCAAACTTCTACCACCCTTTGTGTGTAGAAATGTTTTCTAATCTCACTCCTGAAAGGTCTGGCTCTAATTTTTAGACTGTGCCCCCTACTCCTAGAATCCCCAACCAACGGAAATAGTTTCTCTCTATCCACCCTATCCGTTCCCCTTAATATCTTATAAACTTCAATCAGATCACCCCTTAACCTTCGAAACTCCAGAGAATACAACCCCAATTTGTGTAATCTCTCCTCGTAACTTAACCCTTGAAGTCCGGGTATCATTCTAGTAAACCTACGCTGCACTCCCTCCAAGGCCGATATGTCCTTCCGAAGGTGCGGTGCCCAGAACTGCTCACAGTACTCCAGGTGCGGTCTAACCAGGGTTTTGTATAGCTGCAGCATAACTTCTGCCCCCTTGTACTCCAGTCCTCTCGATATAAAGGCCAGCATTCCATTAGCCTTATTGATTATTTTCTGCACCTGTTCATGACACTTCAATGATCTATGTACCTGAACCCCTCGGTCCCTTTGGACATCCACTGTTTTTAACTTTTTACCATTTAGAAAGTACCCTGTTCTGTCCTTTTTTGGTCCAAAGTGGGTGACCTCACATTTGTCTACATTGAATTCCATTTGCCACAGTTTTGCCCATTCACCTAATCTATCAATATCGCTTTGTAATTTTATGTTTTCATCTACACTGCTTACAATGCCACCAATCTTTGTGTCATCGGCAAACTTAGATATGAGACTTTCTTTGCCTTCATCTAAGTCGTTAATAAATATTGTGAATAATTGAGGCCCCAAGACAGATCCTGCGGGACTCCACTAGTCACATCCTGCCAATGTGAGTACCTACCCATTATCCCTACTCTCTGTCGCCTTTCGCTCAGCCAACTTCCTAACCAAGTCCGTACTTTTCCCTCGATTCCATGGGCTTCTAACTTAGCTAACAGTCTCTTATGTGGGACCTTATCAAATGCCTTCTGGAAGTCCATATAAATAACATCCATTGACATTCCCTGTCCACTACTTTAGTCACCTCTTCAAAAAATTCAATCAGGTTTGTCAGGCACGACCTACCTTTCACAAATCCATGCTGGCTCTCTCTGATTAACCGAAAATTCTCGAGGTGTTCAGTCACCCTATCCTTAATTATAGACTCCAGCATTTTCCCCACAACAGATGTTAGGCTAACTGGTCTATAATTCCCTGGTTTCCCTCTCTCTCCTTTCTTAAAAAACGGAGTGACATGTGCAATTTTCCAATCTAGAGAGACAGTTCCTGAATCTAGAGAACTTTGAAAGATTATAGTTAGGGCATCTGCAATGTGCTCACCTACTTCCTTTGAAACCCTGGGATGGAAACCATCTGGTCCTGGGATTTGTCACTCTTTGGTGCTATTATTTTCTTCATTACTGTTGCTTTACTTATGTTAATTTTATCGAGTCCCTGTCCCCGATTCAATATTAGTTTTCTTGGGATTTCCGGCATGCTATCCTCTTTTTCTACTGTAAATACTGACGCAAAGTAATTGTTCAACATGTCCGCCATTTCCCCATTGTCAATGACAATATCCCCACTTTCAGTTTTTAAGGGGCCAACACTGCTCCTGACCACCCTCTTTTTCCTAATATAACTATAAAAGTTCTTCGTATTGGTTTTGATATCCCTTGCGAGTTTCTTTTCATACTCTCTTTTTGTAGCTCTTACTATCTGTTTTGTGACCCTTTGTTGATCTTTGTATCTTTCCCATTCGCCAGGATCTGTGCCATTTTTTGCCTTTTTGTATGCCCTTTCCTTCTGTCTTACACTGTCCCTCACCTCTTTAGTTGTCCATGGCTGCTTTTTTTGGCAAGTAGAGTTCTTGCCCCTCGGGTATAAACCGATTCTGTATCATGTTAAATGTTTCTTTAAACATTTCCCACTGATCATCAGTCCTTTTACCCATTAACAGATTTGCCCAGTTTAGTGCGGACAGTCTCTGTCTCATCCCATTGAAGTCGGTCTTACCCGAGTTCCCGGGGATTTACCCCCATTCCCCCCTCCGTGAGCTACAGTTCCCGGGATTTACCCCATTCCCCCCCCCCCAGGCTGCAGTTCCCGGGGATTTACCCCCATTCCCCCCTCCGTGGGCTACAGTTCCCGGGGATTTACCCCCATTCCCCCCTCCGTGGGCTACAGTTTCGGGGATTTACCCCCATTCCCCCTCCCCCGGGCTGCAGTTCCCGGGATTTACCCCCATTCCCCTCCCCCCGGGCTGCGGTTCCTGGGGATTTTCCCCCGTCCCCCTGGGCTGCAGTTCCTGGGGATTTACCCCATTCCGCCACCCGGCGGGCTACAGTTCCCAGGGATTTACCCCCATTCCCCCCCAGGCTGCAGTTCCCAGGGATTTACCCCCATTCCCCCCCGCGGGCTACACTTTCCGGGGATTTACCCCCATTCCCCCCCACCCCGGGCTGCAGTTCCCGGGGATTTACCCCCATTCCCCCTCCCCCCGGGCTGCGGTTCCTGGGATTTTCCCCGTCCCCCTGGGCTGCAGTTCCTGGGGATTTACCCCCATTCCCCCCCCCAGTTCCCGGGGATTTACCCCCATTCCCCCCCCAGTTCCCGGGGATTTACCCCCATTCCCCTCCCCCTATTCCCGAGGATTTACCCCCATTCCCCAGTTCCCGGGGATTTACCCCCATTCCCCAGTTCCCGGGGATTTACCCCCATTCCCCCGCAGTTCCCGGGCCCTCCGCCAGGA
>NW_027138251.1:0-63944 GCF_035084215.1 Heptranchias perlo
TGAGAGAGAGAAGGGAGGAGGAGAGAGAGAGAGAGAGAGAAGGGGAGGAGAGAGAGAGAGAGAAGGGGAGGAGAGAGAGAGAGAGAGAGAAGGGGAGGAGAGAGAGAGAGAGAGAATGGAGGAGAGAGAGAGAGAGAAGGGGAGGAGAGAGAGACAGCGAGAGAGATAAACAGAAAGAGAGACGGAGACGGATAAACAGAAAGATAGAGAAACAGACAGAGGTACAGACAGAGACAGAATGACAAAGAGGGAGAGGGGGAGGGAGAGAGGAAGAGGGAGAGAGGCAGAGAGGGGGAGAGGGAGGAAGAGAGGGGGAAGGGGAGAGGGAGAGAGAGGGGGAAGGGGAGAGGGAGGGAGAGGGGGAAGGGAAGAGGGAGGGAGAGAGAGGGGGGGAAGGGGAGAGAGAGGGGGAAGGGGAGAGGGAGGGAGAGGGGGAAGGGAAGAGGGAGGGAGAGAGAGGGGGGGAAGGGGAGAGAGAGGGGGAAGGGGAGAGGGAGGGAGGGAAGGGGAGAGGGAGGGGAAGAGGAGAGGGAGGGAGGGGAGGAGAGAGGGAGGGAGAGGGAGGGAGGGAAGGGGAGAGGGAGAGGGAAGGGGAGAGGGAGGGGGAAGGGGAGAGGGAGGGGGAAGGGGAGAGAGGGGGAGGGGAGCAATGCTGAAAATGAAACTGTCCCTGCCCTTGTTGCTGAAGCGACTAAATGTGCAAATGTCTTGTTTGAAATCTGCCAGATAACAGTGAACAAAAGTGACGATTACATCCTGCTCAACAACAGCCAATCATTCAAGTGGAAGGTGGTGAGTCCGTCCGGGAACGAGGCCCTGGTCCCCTCGGTCTGTTTCACAGTGCTCCCCTCAAACAGAGAGGCTCTGGACACAGTCAGCAGGTAATGGATACACACACTGTGACACGACTACAGGTCAGGGATTCACACACACACTCACACTCACACACACTCACTCACTCACACACTCACTCTCACTCACACTCACACACACACTCACACTCACACACACTCACACTCACACACACTCACTCACTCACACACTCACTCTCACTCACACTCACACACACACTCACACACTCACACTCACACACACTCACACTCACACTCACTCACACACTCACTCCTCACACACTCACTCACACACACACTCACACTCACTCACACTCACACACACACTCACTCACACTCACACACACACACACACACTTACTCACTCCTCACACTCACACTCACTCTCTCACACACTCACACACACACTCACTCCTCACACTCACACTCACTCTCTCACACACTCACACACACACTCACTCCTCTCACACACTCACTCTCTCACACACACACACAACACATACACAGTCACAGAGTCATGGAAAATTTATGGCACAGAAGGAGGCCATTCGGCCCATCGTGTCCGTGCCGGCTGAGAAACGAGCCCCCAGCCTAATCCCACTTTCCCGCACTTGGTCCGTTGCCCTGCAGGTCAAGGCTCTTCAGGTGCACATCCAGGTACTTTTTAAATGAGTTGAGGGTTTCTGCCTCTCCCACCCTCTCAGGCAGTGAGTTCCAGACCCCCACCACCCTCTGGGGGAAAACATTCTCCTCAGCTCCCCTCTAATCCTTCTACCAATCACTTTAAATCTATGCCCCCTGGTCACTGACCCCCCAGCTAAGGGAAATAGGTCCTTCCTATCCACTCTATCTCGGCCCCTCATAATTTTATACACCTCAATTAAATCTCCCCTCAGCCTCCTCTGTTCCAAAGAGAACAACCCCAGCCTATCCAATCTTTCCTCATAGCTAAAATTCTCCAGTCCTGGCAACATCCTCGTAAATCTCCTCTGTACCCTCTCTAGTGTAATTACATCCTTCCTGTAATGTGGTGACCAGAACTGTACACAGTACTCAAGCTGTGGCCTAACCAGTGTTTTATACAGTTCCAGCATAACCTCCCTGCTCTTATATTCTATGCCTCGGCTAATAAAGGAAAGTATCCCGTATGCCTTCTTAACCACCTTATCTACCTGTCCTGCTACCTTCGGGGATCTGTGGACATGCACTCCAAGGTCCCTCACTCCCTCTACACCTCTCAGTATCCTCCCATTTATTGTGTATTCCCCTTGCCTTGTTTGCTCTCCCCAAATGCATTACCTCACACTTCTCTGGATTGAATTCCATTTGCCACTTTTCTGCCCACCTGACCAGTCCATTGATATCTTCCTGCAGTCTACAGCTTTCCTCCTCACTATCAACCACACGGCCGAAATGTGTGTCATCCGCAAATTTTTTAATCATGTCCCCTACGTTTAAGTCCAAATCATTAATGCACACCACAAAAAGCAAAGGACCCAGTACTGAGCCCTGCTGAACCCCACTGGAAACAGCCTTCCAGTCACAAAAACACCCGTCGACCATTTCCCTTTGCTTCCTGCCACTGAGCCAATTTTGGATCCAATTTGCCACTTTCCCTTGGATCCCATGGGCTTTTACTTTTTTGACCAGTCTGCCATGTGGGACCTTGTCAAAAAGCCTTGTTAAAATCCATGTAGACTACATCAAACGCGCTACCACTCATCGACCCTCCTTGTCACCTCCTCACTCCTCACTCACTATTCCCCGTCACTCTCCCTCTCTCTCTCACTCCTCACTCACTATTCCCCGTCACTCTCCCACTCTCTCTCTCACTCCTCACTCACTATTCCCCGTCACTCTCTCTCTCTCACTCCTCACTCACTATTCCCCGTCACTCTCCCTCTCTCTCTCACTCCTCACTCACTATTCCCCGTCACTCTCCCTCGCTCTCTCACTCCTCACTCACTATTCCTCGTCACTTTCCCTCTCTCTCTCACTCCTCACTCACTATTCCCCGTCACTCTCCCCTCTCTCTCTCACTCCTCACTCGCTATTCCCTGTCACTCTCCCCCCTCTCTCACTCCTCACTCACTATTCCCCGTCACTCTCCCTCTCTCTCTCACTCCTCACTCACTATTCCCCGTCACTCTCCCCCTCTCTCACTCCTCACTCACTATTCCCCGTCACTCTCCCTCTCTCTCACTCCTCACTCACTATTCCCCGTCACTCTCCCTCTCTCTCTCACCTCCTCACTCACTATTCCCCGTCACTCTCCCCCTCTCTCACTCCTCACTCACTATTCCCCGTCACTCTCTCTCTCTCTCTCACTCCTCACTCACTATTCCCCGTCACTCTCCCTCTCTCTCTCTCACTCCTCACTCACTATTCCCCGTCACTCTCCCTCGCTCTGTCACTCCTCACTCACTATTCCCCGTCACTTTCCCTCTCTCTCACTCCTCACTCACTATTCCCCGTCACTCTCCCTCTCTCTCTCACTCCTCACTCACTATTCCCCGTCACTCTCCCCCTCTCTCACTCCTCACTCACGATTCCCCGTCACTCTCCCTCTCTCTCACTCCTCACTCACTATTCCCCGTCACTCTCACTCTCTCTCTCACTCCTCACTCACTATTCCCCGTCACTCTCCTCTCTCTCACTCCTCACTCACTATTCCCCGTCACTCTCCCTCTCTCTCTCACTCCTCACTCACTATTCCCCGTCACTCTCCCCCTCTCTCACTCCTCACTCACTATTCCCCGTCACTCTCCCTCTCTCTCTCACTCCTCACTCACTATTCCCCGTCACTCTCCCTCTCTCTCACTCCTCACTCACTATTCCCCATCACTCTCCTCTTTCTTTCTCTCACTCCTCACTCACTATTCCCCGTCACTCTCCCTCTCTCTCTCTCACTCCTCACTCACTATTCCCCGTCACTCTCCCTCTCTCTCTCACTCCTCACTCACTCTTCCCCATCACTCTCCCTCTCTCTCTCACGCCTCACTCACTATTCCCCGTCACTCTCCTCTCTCTCACTCCTCACTCACTATTCCCCGTCTCACTCTCCCTCTCTCTCTCACTCCTCACTCACTATTCCCCGTCACTCTCCCCCTCTCTCACTCCTCACTCACTATTCCCCGTCACTCTCCCTCTCTCTCTCACTCCTCACTCACTATTCCCCGTCACTCTCCCTCTCTCTCACTCCTCACTCACTATTCCCCATCACTCTCCTCTTTCTCTCTCTCACTCCTCACTCACTATTCCCCGTCACTCTCCCTCTCTCTCTCTCACTCCTCACTCACTATTCCCGTCACTCTCCCTCTCTCTCTCACTCCTCACTCACACTTCCCCATCACTCTCCCTCTCTCTCTCACGCCTCACTCACTATTCCCCGTCACTCTCCCTCTCTCTCACTCCTCACTCACTATTCCCTGTCACTCTCCCCCTCTCTCTCACGCCTCACTCACTATTCCCCGTCACTCTCGCTCTCTCTCTCACTCCTCACTCTCTATTCATCGTCACTCTCCCTCTATCTCACTCCTCACTCACTATTCCCCGTCACTCTCCCTCTCTTTCTCTCACTCCTCACTCACTATTCCCCGTTACTCTCCCTCTCTCTCTCTCACTCCTCACTCACTATTCCCCGTCACTCTCCCTCTCGCTCTCTCACGCCTCACTCACTATTCCCCGTCACTCTCCCTCGCTCTCTCACTCCTCACTCACTATTCCCCGTCACTCTCCCTCTCTCTCTCACTCCTCACTCACTATTCCCCGTCACTCTCCCTCTCTCTCTCACTCCTCACTCACTATTCCCCGTCACTCTCCCCCTCTCTCACTCTTCACTCACTATTCCCCGTCACTCTCCCTCTCTCTCACTCCTTAATCACTATTCCCCGTCACTCTCCCTCTCTCTCTCACTCCTCACTCACTATTCCCCGTCACTCTCCCCCTCTCTCACTCCTCACTCACTATTCCCCGTCACTCTCCCTCTCACTCTCACTCCTCACTCACTATTCCCCGTCAGTCTCCCTCTCTCTCACTCCTCACTCACTATTCCCCCATCACTCTCCTCTCTCTCTCTCTCTCACTCCTCACTCACTATTCCCCGTCACTCTCCCTCTCTCTCTCTCACTCCTCACTCGCGATTCCCTGTCACTCTCCCCCTCTCTCACTCCTCACTCACTATTCCCCATCACTCTCCCTCTCTCTCTCACTCCTCACTCACTATTCCCCGTCACTCTCCCCCTCTCTCACTCCTCACTCACTATTCCCCGTCACTCTCCCTCTCTCTCTCACTCCTCACTCACTATTCCCCGTCACTCTCCCCCTCTCTCACTCCTCACTCACTATTCCCCGTCACTCTCTCTCTCTCTCACTCCTCACTCACTATTCCCCGTCACTCTCCCACTCTCTCTCTCTCTCACTCCTCACTCACTATTCCCCGTCACTCTCCCTCGCTCTCTCACTCCTCACTCACTATTCCCCGTCACTCTCCCTCGCTCTCTCACTCCTCACTCACTATTCCCCGTCACTTTCCCTCTCTCTCTCACTCCTCACTCACTATTCCCCGTCACTCTCCCTCTCTCTCTCACTCCTCACTCGCTATTCCCTGTCACTCTCCCCCTCTCTCACTCCTCACTCACTATTCCCCGTCACTCTCCCTCGCTCTCTCACTCCTCACCCACTATTCCCCGTCACTCTCCCTCGCTCTCTCACTCCTCACTCACTATTCCCCGTCACTTTCCCTCTCTCTCTCACTCCTCACTCACTATTCCCCGTCACTCTCCCTCTCTCTCTCACTCCTCACTCACTATTCCCCGTCACTCTCCCCCTCTCTCACTCCTCACTCACTATTCCCCGTCACTCTCTCTCTCTCTCACTCCTCACTCACTATTCCCCCATCACTCTCCCTCTCTCTCTCACGCCTCACTCACTATTCCCCGTCACTCTCGCTCTCTCTCTCACTCCTCACTCTCTATTCATCGTCACTCTCCCTCTATCTCACTCCTCACTCACTATTCCCCGTCACTCTCCCTCTCTTTCTCTCACTCCTCACTCACTATTCCCCGTTACTCTCCCTCTCTCTCTCTCACTCCTCACTCACTATTCCCCGTCACTCTCCCTCTCGCTCTCTCACGCCTCACTCACTATTCCCCGTCACTCTCCCTCGCTCTCTCACTCCTCACTCACTATTCCCCGTCACTCTCCTCTCTCTCTCACTCCTCACTCACTATTCCCCGTCACTCTCCCTCTCTCTCTCACTCCTCACTCACTATTCCCCGTCACTCTCCCCCTCTCTCACTCCTCACTCACTATTCCCCGTCACTCTCCCTCTCTCTCACTCCTACTCACTATTCCCCGTCACTCTCCCTCTCTCTCTCACTCCTCACTCACTATTCCCCGTCACTCTCCCCCTCTCTCACTCCTCACTCACTATTCCCCCGTCACTCTCCCTCTCACTCCTCACTCACTATTCCCCGTCAGTCTCCCTCTCTCTCACTCCTCACTCACTATTCCCCATCACTCTCCTCTCTCTCTCTCTCTCTCACTCCTCACTCACTATTCCCCGTCACTCTCCCTCTCTCTCTCTCACTCCTCACTCGCGATTCCCTGTCACTCTCCCCCTCTCTCACTCCTCACTCACTATTCCCCATCACTCTCCCTCTCTCTCTCACTCCTCACTCACTATTCCCCGTCACTCTCCCCCTCTCTCACTCCTCACTCACTATTCCCCGTCACTCTCCCCTCTCTCACTCACTCCTCACTCACTATTCCCCGTCACTCTCCCCCTCTCTCACTCCTCACTCACTATTCCCCGTCACTCTCTCTCTCTCTCACTCCTCACTCACTATTCCCCGTCACTCTCCCTCTCTCTCTCTCACTCCTCACTCACTATTCCCCGTCACTCTCCCTCGCTCTCTCACTCCTCACTCACTATTCCCCGTCACTCTCCCTCGCTCTCTCACTCCTCACTCACTATTCCCCGTCACTTTCCCTCTCTCTCTCACTCCTCACTCACTATTCCCCGTCACTCTCCCTCTCTCTCTCACTCCTCACTCGCTATTCCCTGTCACTCTCCCCCTCTCTCACTCCTCACTCACTATTCCCCGTCACTCTCCCTCTCTCTCTCACTCCTCACTCACTATTCCCCGTCACTCTCTCTCTCTCTCACTCCTCACTCACTATTCCCCGTCACTCTCCCTCTCTCTCTCTCACTCCTCACTCACTATTCCCCGTCACTCTCCCTCGCTCTCTCACTCCTCACTCACTATTCCCCGTCACTCTCCCTCGCTCTCTCACTCCTCACTCACTATTCCCCGTCACTTTCCCTCTCTCTCTCACTCCTCACTCACTATTCCCCGTCACTCTCCCTCTCTCTCTCACTCCTCACTCGCTATTCCCTGTCACTCTCCCCCTCTCTCACTCCTCACTCACTATTCCCCGTCACTCTCCCTCTCTCTCTCACTCCTCACTCACTATTCCCCGTCACTCTCCCTCGCTCTCTCACTCCTCACTCACTATTCCCCGTCACTTTCTCTCTCTCTCTCTCGCTCCTCACTCACTATTCCCCGTCACTCTCCCTCTCTCTCTTCACTCCTCACTCGCTATTCCCTGTCACTCTCCCCCTCTCTCACTTCTCACTCACTATTCCCCGTCACTCTCCCTCTCTCTCTCACTCCTCACTCACTATTCCCCGTCACTCTCCCCCTCTCTCACTCCTCACTCACTATTCCCCGTCACTCTCCCTCTCTCTCACTCCTCACTCACTATTCCCCGTCACTCTCCCTCTCTCTCTCACTCCTCACTCACTATTCCCCGTCACTCTCCCCCTCTCTCACTCCTCACTCACTATTCCCCGTCACTCTCCCTCTCTCTCTCACTCCTCACTCACTATTCCCCGTCACTCTCCCTCTCTCTCACTCCTCACTCACTATTCCCCATCACTCTCCTCTTTCTTTCTCTCACTCCTCACTCACTATTCCCCGTCACTCTCCCTCTCTCTCTCTCACTCCTCACTCACTATTCCCCGTCACTCTCCCTCTCTCTCTCACTCCTCACTCACTCTCTTCCCCATCACTCTCCCTCTCTCTCTCACGCCTCACTCACTATTCCCCGTCACTCTCCCTCTCTCTCACTCCTCACTCACTATTCCCCGTCACTCTCCCTCTCTCTCTCACTCCTCACTCACTATTCCCGTCACACTCTCCCCCTCTCTCACTCCTCACTCACTATTCCCCGTCACTCTCCCTCTCTCTCTCACTCCTCACTCACTATTCCCCGTCACTCTCCCTCTCTCTCACTCCTCACTCACTATTCCCCATCACTCTCCTCTTTCTCTCTCTCACTCCTCACTCACTATTCCCCGTCACTCTCCCTCTCTCTCTCTCACTCCTCACTCACTATTCCCCGTCACTCTCCCTCTCTCTCTCACTCCTCACTCACACTTCCCCATCACTCTCCCTCTCTCTCTCACGCCTCACTCACTATTCCCCGTCACTCTCCCTCTCTCTCACTCCTCACTCACTATTCCCTGTCACTCTCCCTCTCTCTCTCACGCCTCACTCACTATTCCCCGTCACTCTCGCTCTCTCTCTCACTCCTCACTCTCTATTCATCGTCACTCTCCCTCTATCTCACTCCTCACTCACTATTCCCCGTCACTCTCCCTCGCTCTCTCACTCCTCACTCACTATTCCCCGTCACTCTCCCCTCGCTCTCTCACTCCTCACTCACTATTCCCCGTCACTTTCCCTCTCTCTCTCACTCCTCACTCACTATTGCCCGTCACTCTCCCTCTCTCTCTCACTCCTCACTCGCTATTCCCTGTCACTCTCCCCCTCTCTCACGCCTCACTCACTATTCCCCATCACTCTCCCTCTCTCTCTCACTCCTCACTCACTATTCCCGTCACTCTCCCCCTCTCTCACTCCTCACTCACTATTCCCCGTCACTCTCCCCTCTCTCTCACTCCTCACTCACTATTCCCCGTCACTCTCCCTCTCTCTCTCACTCCTCACTCACTATTCCCCGTCACTCTCCCCCTCTCTCACTCCTCACTCACTATTCCCCGTCACTCTCCCTCTCTCTCTCACTCCTCACTCACTATTCCCCGTCACTCTCCCTCTCTCTCTCACTCCTCACTCACTATTCCCCATCACTCTCCTCTTTCTTTCTCTCACTCCTCACTCACTATTCCCCGTCACTCTCCCTCTCTCTCTCTCACTCCTCACTCACTATTCCCCGTCACTCTCCCTCTCTCTCTCACTACCCTCACTCACTCTTCCCCATCACTCTCCCTCTCTCTCTCACGCCTCACTCACTATTCCCCGTCACTCTCCCTCTCTCTCACTCCTCACTCACTATTCCCCGTCACTCTCCCTCTCTCTCTCACTCCTCACTCACTATTCCCCGTCACTCTCCCCCTCTCTCACTCCTCACTCACTATTCCCCGTCACTCTCCCTCTCTCTCTCACTCCTCACTCACTATTCCCCGTCACTCTCCCTCTCTCTCACTCCTCACTCACTATTCCCCATCACTCTCCTCTTTCTCTCTCTCACTCCTCACTCACTATTCCCCGTCACTCTCCCTCTCTCTCTCTCACTCCTCACTCACTATTCCCCGTCACTCTCCCTCTCTCTCTCACTCCTCACTCACACTTCCCCATCACTCTCCCTCTCTCTCTCACGCCTCACTCACTATTCCCCGTCACTCTCCCTCTCTCTCACTCCTCACTCACTATTCCTTGTCACTCTCCCTCTCTCTCTCACGCCTCACTCACTATTCCCCGTCACTCTCGCTCTCTCTCTCACTCCTCACTCTCTATTCATCGTCACTCTCCCTCTATCTCACTCCTCACTCACTATTCCCCGTCACTCTCCCTCTCTTTCTCTCACTCCTCACTCACTATTCCCCGTCACTCTCCCTCTCACTCTCACTCCTCACTCACTATTCCCTGTCAGTCTCCCTCTCTCTCACTCCTCACTCACTATTCCCCATCACTCTCCTCTCTCTCTCTCTCTCTCACTCCTCACTCACTATTCCCCGTCACTCTCCCTCTCTCTCTCTCACTCCTCACTCACTATTCCCCGTCACTCTCCCTCTCTCTCTCTCACTCCTCACTCACTATTCCCCGTCACTCTCCCTCTCTCTCTCACTCCTCACTCACTCTTCCCCGCCACTCTCCCTCTCTCTCTCACTCCTCACTCACTATTCCCCGTCACTCTCCCTCTCTCTCTCACTCCTCACTCACTATTCCCTGTCACTCTCCCTCTCTCTCTCACGCCTGACTCACTATTCCCCGTCACTCTCGCTCTCTCTCACTCCTCACTCTCTATTCATCGTCACTCTCCCTCTCTCTCACTCCTCACTCACTCTTCCCCGTCACTCTTCCTCTCTTTCTCTCACTCCTCACTCACTATTCCCCGTTACTCTCTCTCTCACTCCTCACTCACTATTCCCCGTCACTCTCCCTCTCGCTCTCTCACGCCTCACTCACTATTCCCCGTCACTCTCCCTCGCTCTCTCACTCCTCACTCACTATTCCCCGTCACTCTCCCTCTCTCTCACTCCTCACTCACTATTCCCCATCACTCTCCTCTCTCTCTCTCTCTCACTCCTCACTCACTATTCCCCGTCACTCTCCCTCTCTCTCTCTCACTCCTCACTCACTATTCCCCGTCACTCTCCCTCTCTCTCTCTCACTCCTCACTCACTATTCCCCGTCACTCTCCCTCTCTCTCTCACTCCTCACTCACTCTTCCCCGTCACGCTCCCTCTCTCTCACTCCTCACTCACTATTCCCCGTCACTCTCCCTCGCTCTCTCACTCCTCACTCACTATTCCCCGTCACTCTCCGTCTCTCTCACTCCTCACTCACTATTCCCCATCACTCTCCTCTCTCTCTTCACTCACTATTCCCCGTCACTCTCCCTCTCTCTCTCTCACTCCTCACTCACTATTCCCCGTCACTCTCCCTCTCTCTCTCTCTCACTCCTCACTCACTATTCCCCGTCACTCTCCCTCTCTCTCTCACTCCTCACTCACTCTTCCCTGTCACTCTCCCTCTCTCTCACTCCTCACTCACTATTCCCGGTCACTCTCCCTCTCTCTCTCACTCCTCACTCACTATTCCCTGTCACTCTCCCTCTCTCTCTCTCACGCCTCACTCACTATTCCCCGTCACTCTCCCTCTCTCTCTCACTCCTCACTCTCTATTCATCGTCACTCTCCCTCTCTCTCACTCCTCACTCACTATTCCCCGTCACTCTCCCTCTCTTTCTCTCACTCCTCACTCACTCTTCCCCGTCACTCTCCCTCTCTCTCACTCCTCACTCACTATTCCCCGTCACTCTCCCTCGCTCTCTCACTCCTCACTCACTATTCCCCGTCACTCTCCCTCTCTCTCTCTCACTCCTCATTCACTATTTCCCGTCACTCTCCCTCTCTCTCTCACTCCTCACTTAATATTCCCCGCCACTCTCCCTCTCTCTCTCTCACTCCTCACTCACTATTCCAGTCACTCTCTCACTCCTCACTCACTATTCCCCGTCACTCTCCCTCTCTCTCTCACTCCTCACTCACTATTCCCTGTCAGTCTCCCTCTCTCTCACTCCTCACTCACTATTCCCCATCACTCTCCTCTCTCTCTCTCACTCCTCACTCACTATTCCCCGTCACTCTCCCTCTCTCTCTCTCACTCCTCACTCACTATTCCCCGTCACTCTCCCTCTCTCTCTCTCACTCCTCACTCACTATTCCCCGTCACTCTCCCTCTCTCTCTCACTCCTCACTCACTCTTCCCCGCCACTCTCCCTCTCTCTCTCACTCCTCACTCACTATTCCCCGTCACTCTCCCTCTCTCTCTCACTCCTCACTCACTATTCCCTGTCACTCTCCCTCTCTCTCTCACGCCTGACTCACTATTCCCCGTCACTCTCGCTCTCTCTCACTCGTCACTCTCTATTCATCGTCACTCTCCCTCTCTCTCACTCCTCACTCACTCTTCCCCGTCACTCTTCCTCTCTTTCTCTCACTCCTCACTCACTATTCCCCGTTACTCTCTCTCTCACTCCTCACTCACTATTCCCCGTCACTCTCCCTCTCGCTCTCTCACGCCTCACTCACTATTCCCCGTCACTCTCCCTCGCTCTCTCACTCCTCACTCACTATTCCCCGTCACTCTCCCTCTCTCTCACTCCTCACTCACTATTCCCCATCACTCTCCTCTCTCTCTCTCACTCCTCACTCACTATTCCCCGTCACTCTCCCTCTCTCTCTCTCACTCCTCACTCACTATTCCCCGTCACTCTCCCTCTCTCTCTCTCACTCCTCACTCACTATTCCCCGTCACTCTCCCTCTCTCTCTCACTCCTCACTCACTATTCCCCGTCACTCTCCCTCTCTCTCTCTCACTCCTCACTCACTATTCCCCGTCACTCTCCCTCTCTCTCTCTCACTCCTCACTCACTATTCCCCGTCACTCTCCCTCTCTCTCTCACGCCTCACTCACTATTCCCCGTCACTCTCCCTCGCTCTCTCACTCCTCACTCACTATTCCCCGTCACTCTCCGTCTCTCTCACTCCTCACTCACTATTCCCCATCACTCTCCTCTCTCTCTTCACTCACTATTCCCCGTCACTCTCCCTCTCTCTCTCTCACTCCTCACTCACTATTCCCCGTCACTCTCCCTCTCTCTCTCTCTCACTCCTCACTCACTATTCCCCATCACTCTCCCTCTCTCTCTCACTCCTCACTCACTCTTCCCCGTCACTCTCCCTCTCTCTCACTCCTCACTCACTATTCCCGGTCACTCTCCCTCTCTCTCTCACTCCTCACTCACTATTCCCTGTCACTCTCCCTCACTCTCTCTCACGCCTCACTCACTATTCCCCGTCACTCTCCCTCTCTCTCTCACTCCTCACTCTCTATTCATCGTCACTCTCCCTCTCTCTCACTCCTCACTCACTATTCCCCGTCACTCTCCCTCTCTTTCTCTCACTCCTCACTCACTCTTCCCCGTCACTCTCCCTCTCTCTCACTCCTCACTCACTATTCCCCGTCACTCTCCCTCGCTCTCTCACTCCTCACTCACTATTCCCCGTCACTCTCCCTCCCTCTCTCTCTCTCACTCCTCATTCACTATTTCCCGTCACTCTCCCTCTCTCTCTCACTCCTCACTTAATATTCCCCGCCACTCTCCCTCTCTCTCTCTCACTCCTCACTCACTATTCCCAGTCACTCTCTCACTCCTCACTCACTATTCCCCGTCACTCTCCCTCTCTCTCTCACTCCTCACTCACTATTCCCCGTCACTCTCCCTCTCTCACTCCTCACTCACTATTCCCCGTCACTCTCCCTCTCTCTCTCTCACTCCTCACTCACTATTCCCCGTCACTCTCCCTCTCTCTCTCTCACTCCTCACTCACTATTCCCCGTCACTCTCTCTCTCTCACTCCTCACTCACTATTCCCCGTCACTCTCCCTCTCTCTCTCACTCCTCACTCACTATTCCCCGTCACTCTCTCTCTCTCACTCCTCACTCACTATTCCCCGTCACTCTCCCTCTCTCTCTCGCACTCCTCACTCACTATTCCCCGTCACTCTCTCACTCCTCACTCACTATTCCCCGTCACTCTCCCTCTCTCTCTCACTCCTCACTCACTATTCCCTGTCACTCTCCCTCTCTCTCTCACTCCTCACTCACTATTCCCTGTCACTCTCCCTCTCTCTCTCACTCCTCACTCACTATTCCCCGTCACTTTCCCTCTCTCTCTCTCACTCCTCACTCACTATTCCCCGTCACTCTCCCTCTCTCTCTCTCACTCCTCACTCACTATTCCCCGTCACTCTCTCTCTCTTGCTCCTTTTTCTCTCTCCCTAACTCACCCTCACCGTGTACAAAGGATCTCTCTCTTTTTCCCAGACTCGACAGCAGTCATCAGACTATTGTGAACCTGTGGCATCAGCTGCACATCGACATGAAGAGCCTGCTACCCTGGTTATACCTGAACCGTGACATCCAGCAAGTGCGGTCCTGGAACCTGCTCATGGTAAGTCTCCCACCCACCTGCTCATTATTAGACTGCTGGCTCCTCACTCCTCACTGCCCCCTCACCCTCACCCTCCCGCCTCACCCTCGCTCTCCCGCCTCACCCTCGCTCTCCCCCTCACCCTCGCTCTCCCCCTCACCCTCGCTCTCACCCTCGCTCCTCGCCCCGCCTCCCCCTCACTCTTGCTCCTCCCCCGTCTCCCCCTCCCGCCTCACCCTCGCTCTCCCGCCTCACCCTCACTCTCCCGCCTCACCCTCACTCTCCCCCTCACTCTCGCTCCTCCCCCGTCTCCCCCTCCCGCCTCACCCTCGCTCTCCCGCCTCACCCTCGCTCTCCCCCTCACCCTCGCTCTCCCCCTCACCCTCGCTCTCCCGCCTCACCCTCGCTCTCCCCCTCACCCTCGCTCTCCCACCTCACCCTCGCTCTCCCGCCTCACCCTCCCCCTCCCGCCTCACCCTCGCTCTCCCCCTCACCCTCGCTCTCCCGCCTCACCCTCGCTCTCCCCCTCACCCTCGCTCTCCCCCTCACCCTCGCTCTCCCGCCTCACTCTCGCTCCTCGCCCCGCCTCCCCCCCCACCTCCCCATCGCTCTCCCGCCTCACCCTCGCTCCTCCCCCGCCTCACTCCTCACCCTCACTCTCCCCCTCACCCTCGCTCTCCCGCCTCACCCTCCCCCTCCCGCCTCACCCTCGCTCTCCCCCTCACCCTCGCTCTCCCCCTCACCCTCACTCTCCCCCTCACCCTCGCTCCACAGGAGATGTGTTTCAGCTGCAATATGTGGGAGTGACTGGACAGTTTTGTCCAGGGCGACTACATCTGCGGTAAGTGTCTGCGGCTCGAGGAACTTCGGCTCCGAGTTGAGGGGCTGGAGTCTGAGCTGCAGACATTGCGAGGCATCAGGGAGGGAGAAAGTTACCTGGACACTTTGATCCAGGGGGCAGTCACACCCCTTGGACTAAATACTGCAGAATTGACACGTGGTCAGAGACAGGAGGGTGTGACTGCGAGTGAGGCAGGTACGGGGATCCAGGAGGGAGCATTGCAGGAGCCTCAGCCTCTGCACTTGTCCAATAGATACGAGGTTCTTGCAGCCCTTGTGGACGAGTGCAGAGACTGCAGGGAGGATGAGCAAACTGGCCACGGCACCGTGGTTCAGGGGGCCATTCAAGTGGGGGGAGTAAACAGGAATGCGGTTGTAGTAGGCGACAGTATAGTTAGAGGGATAGACACTGTTCTCTGCAGCCAAGAGCGAGAGTCCCGAAGGCTGTGCTGCCTACCTGGTGCCAGGGTTAAGGACATCTCCTCAGGGCTGGAGAGAAACTTGGAGTGGGAGGGGGAGGATCAAGTTGTCGTGGTCCATGTAGGTACCAAGGACATAGGTAGGACTAAGAAAGAGGTTCTGCTGAGGGAGTTTGAGCAGCTAGAGACTAAATTAAAAAGCAGAACCACAAAGCTAATAATCTCCGGATTATTACCTGAGCCACGGGTAATTGGCACAGAGTAAATCAGATCAGAGAGATGAATGCGTGGCTCAAAGATTGGTGTGGGAGAAGTGGGTTTCGATTCATGGGGCACTGGGACCAGTACTGGGGAAAGAGGGAGCTGTTCCGCTGGGACGGGCTTCACCTGAACCATGCTGGGACCAGTGTTCTGGCAAACCGAATAACTGGGGCGGTAGAGAAGGCTTTAAACTAAATAAGGGGGGGGCGGTGGAGGGTCCTGGTGGAGAGAAATCTAGAATGCGAGAGAGAAAAGACATGGAAGCAGTGCAGGGAAGTGATGGGGGTAATGATAAACAGAGTGTGTCAGGAAGGGACAGAGCGTAAAATCATAAGACAACAAATAGGGTCCGGGTAAGAAAAAATGGTAATTAGACAATTCTATGGTTGTCGATAGGCCTCCAAACAATAGCAGTAATGTAGGGGAGGGGATCAAACAGGAAATGAGAGATGCTTGTAACAAGGGTACGACAGTAACCATGGGTGACTTTAATCTACATATAGACTGGCCAAACCAAATTAGCAATAATAATGTGGAGGATGAATTCCTGGAGTGTTTACGAGATGGTTTTTTCGACCAGTACGTTGAGGAGCCAACCAGGGAACAGGCTATCCTAGATTGGGTATTGTGCAATGAGAAGGGGTTAATTAATAATCTTGTTGTGCGGGGTCCTTTAGGGAAGAGTGACCATAACATGATAGAATTCTTCATTAAGATGGAAAGTGAAGTCGTCCAATCCGAAACTAGGGTCCTAAATCTAAACAAAGGAAACTATGAAGGTATGAGGAGTGAGTTGGCTCTGATAGATTGGGAAGCTTCATTAAAAGGCATGACGGTGGACAGGCAATGGGTGACATTTAAGGAACAAATGCATGAATTGCAACAATTATACATTCCTTTCTGGCTCAAAAACACAAAAGGAAAAGCAGCCCAACCATGGCTGACAAAAGAAATTAAGGATAGTATTAGATCAAAGAGTAGTCACATAAAGTTACCAGAAAAAGTAGCAGCCTGAGGATTGGGAGCAGTTTAGAATTCAGCAAAAAAGGACCAAGAGATTGATTAAGAGGGGAAAAATAGAGTCTGAGAGTAAACTTGCAAGGAACATTAAAGTGGACTGGAAAAGCTTCTACAAGTATGTAAAAAGAAAAAGATTAGTGAAGACAAATGTAGGTCCTTTACTGTTAGAAACAGGAGAATTTATAATGGGGAACAAGGAAATGGCAGAACAATTAAACAAATACTTTGGTTCTGTCTTCACGGAAGAGGACACAAATAACTTCCCAGAAATGCTAGGGAACCAAAGGGACGAGTGAGAAGGAGGAATTAAAGGCAATTAGTATAAGTAAAAAAAATAGTGCTGGAGAAATTAATGGGACTGAAAACCGATAAATCCCCAGGGTCTGATAATCTGCATCCCAGAGTACTGAAAGAGGGAGCCATGGAAACAGTGGATGCATTAGTTGTCATCTTCCAAAATTCTATAGACTCTGGAACAGTTCCTACAGATTGGAGGGTGGCAAATGTAACCCCACTATTTAAAAAAGGAGGGAGAGAGAAAACAGGGAACTACAGACCGGTTAGTCTAACATCAGTAGTGGGGAAAATGCTAGAGTCTATTATAAAGGATGTGATAACAGGACACTTAGAAAATATCAACGGGATTCAACAAAGCCAACATGGGTTTATGAAAGGGAAATCATGTTTGACAAATCTACGGGAGTTTTTTCAGGATGTAACTGGTAGAATCGATAGGGGAGAACCAGTGGATGTGGTTTATTTGGATTTTCAGAAGGCCTTTGATAAAATCCCACACAAGAGGTTAGTTTGCAAAATTAAAGCACATGTGATTGGGGGGAATATACTGGCATGGATTGAGAATTGGTTAACAGACAGGAAACAGAGAGTAGGAATAAATGGGTCTTTTTCGGGGTGGCAGGCAGTGACTAGTGGGGTACCGCAGGGATCAGTGCTTGGGCCCCAGCTATTCACAATATATATCAATGATTTGGATGAGGGAACTAAATGTAATATTTCCAAGTTTGCTGATGACACAAAACTAGGTGGGATTGTGAGCTGTGAGGAGGATGCAAAGAGGCTCCAATGTGATTTAGACAAGTTGAGTGAGTGGGCAAATACATGGCAGATGCAGTATAATGTGGATAAATGTGAAGTTATCCACTTCGGAAGGAAAAACAGAAAGGCAGAGTATTATTTAAATGGTGATAGATTGGGAAATGTTGATGTACAAAGGGACCTGGGTGTCCTTGTACACCAGTCACTGAAAGCAAACATGCAGGTGCAGCAAGCAGTTAGGAAGGCAAATGGTATGTTGGCCTTCATTGCAAGAGGATTTGAGTTCAGGAGCAAGGATGTCTTACTGCAGTTATACAGGGCCTTGGTGAGACCACATCTGGAGTATTGTGTGCAATTTTGGTCTCCTTACCTAAGAAAGGATATACTTGCCATAGAGGGAGTGCAGCGAAGGTTCACCAGACTGATTCCTGGGATGGCAGGACTGTCGTATGAGGAGAGATTGGGTCGACTCGGCCTGTATTCACTCGAGTTTCGAAGAATGAGAGGGGATCTCATTGAAACATATAAAATTCTGACAGGGCTCGACAGACTGGATGTAGGGAGGATGTTTCCCCTGGCTGGGGGTCCAGAACGAGGGGTCACAGTCTCAGGATATGGGGTAGGACATTTAGGACTGAGATGAGGAGAAATTTCTTCACTCAGAGGGAGGTGAACCTGTGGAATTCTCTACCACAGAAGGCAGTGGAGGGCAAGTCACTGAATATATTTAAGAAGGAGCTCGATAGATTTCTAGACACAAAAGGCATCAAGGGGTATGGGGAGAGAGCGGGGATATGGTATTGAGATAGAGGATCAGCCATGATCATATTGAATGGTGGGGCAGGCTCGAAGGGCCGAATGGCCTACTCCTCTCCTATTTTCTATGTTTCTATGTTTTCTCACCCTCTCGCCTCCCCCTCGCCCCTCCCGCCTCCCTTCCCTACCCACATTCCCCCCCCGACTCCCATCCTCGGCCCCCCTGCCTCCAACTCCCTCCCTGCCCCCTCTCTCCCCGCTCCCTCTCTCCGCCCCCCCTCTCCCCACTCCCCCCCTCTCCCCGCTCTCCCTCTCTTCCCGCTCCCCTCTCTCCGCCCCCCCTCTCTCCCCGCTCCCCCTCTCTCCCCGCTCTCCCTCTCTTCCCGCTCCCCTCTCTCCGCCCCCCCTCTCTCCCCGCTCCCCCTCTCCCCGCTCCCCCTCTCTCCCCGCTCTCCCTCTCTCCCCGCTCCCCCTCTCTCCCCGCTCCCCCTCTCTCCCCGCTCCCTCTCTCCCCGCTCCCTCTCTCCCCGCTCCCCCTCTCTCCCCGCTCCCCCTCTCTCCCCTCTCCCCATCTCTCCCCGCTCCCCCTCTCTCCCCCTCTCTCCCCGCTCCCCCTCTCCCCGCCCCCCCTCTCTCCCCGCTCCCCCTCTCTCCCCTCTCCCCATCTCTCCCCGCTCCCCATCTCTCCCCCTCTCTCCCCGCTCCCCCTCTCCCCGCTCCCCCTCTCTCCCCGCTGCCCCTCTCTCCCCGCTCCCTCTCTCTCCCCGCTCCCCCTCTCTCCCCGCTCCCTCTCTCCCCGCTCCCTCTCTCCCCGCTCCCTCTCTCTCCCCGCTCCCCCTCTCTCCCCGCTCCCTCTCTCCCCGCTCCCCCTCTCTCCCCGCTCCCCCTCTCTCCCCTCTCCCCATCTCTCCCCGCTCCCCATCTCTCCCCCCTCCCCCTCTCTCCCCGCTCCCCCTCTCTCCCCGCTCTCCCTCTCCCCGCTCCCCCTCTCTCCCCGCTGCCCCTCTCTCCCCGCTCCCCCTCTCTCCCCGCTCCCCCTCTCTCTCCGCTCCCCCTCTCTCCCCGCTCCCCCTCTCTCCCCGCTCCCTCTCTCCCCGCTCCCCCTCTCTCCCCGCTCCCCCTCTCTCCCCTCTCCCCATCTCTCCCCGCTCCCCCTCTCTCCCCGCTCCCCATCTCTCCCTGCTCCCCCTCTCTCCCTGCTCCCCCTCTCTCCCCGCTCCCTCTCTCCCCGCTCCCTCTCTCCCCGCTCCCCATCTCTCCCTGCTCCCCCTCTCTCCCTGCTCCCCCTCTCTCCCCGCTCCCTCTCTCTCCGCTCCCCCTCTCTCCCTGCTCCCCCTCTCTCCCCGCTCCCTCTCTCTCCGCTCCCCCTCTCTCCCCGCTCCCTCTCTCTCCCCGCTCCCTCTCTCTCCCCGCTCCCTCTCTCTCCCCGCTCCCCATCTCTCCCCGCTCCCCCTCTCTCCCTGCTCCCCCTCTCTCCCCGCTCCCTCTCTCCCCGCTCCCCCCTCTCCCTGCTCCCCCTCTCTCCCCGCTCCCTCTCTCCCCGCTCCCTCTCTCTCCGCTCCCCATCTCTCCCCGCTCCCCTCTCCCCGCTCCCTTTCTCTCCCCGCTCCCCATCTCTCCCCGCTCCCCCTCTCTCCCTGCTCCCCCTCTCTCTCCGCTCCCCCTCTCTCTCCGCTCCCCATCTCTCTCCGCTCCCCCTCTCTCTCCGCTCCCCATCTCTCCCCGCTCCCCTCTCCCCGCTCCCTCTCTCTCCGCTCCCCATCTCTGCCCGCTCCCCCTCTCTCCCCGCTCCCCCTCTCTGCCCTCCTCCCCTCCACCCCCCCCTCCCCAGGCCCCCATCCCCTCTAACTAAGTGATCCATTTCTTGTAGTTTCGGAGTTTGCACCCAGAGGATTACAAACACATTCTCCCAGACCTGGAGCTGCATTACCACAACTTCCTGCGGGAAAGTCAGGATTCGCACATGTTTGGGCCTGACGACCGGATACAGATCGAGAGGGAATATAAACTCACCACTCAGCACTACGAGAAACTACTGCGGAGCCTGGAGAGAGGTAGGGAGTCACATAGGAAAAGGAGGAGGCCATTCAGCCCCTCAAGCCTGTTCCAATTTGATCATATCTGATCTCGAAGCTAACTCCATCCACCCTCCTTTGCTCCGTATCCGATTCCCGCACTCAACAAAAATCCATCAGTCTCCGTTCTGAAAGCTCCAATTAACCCCCGGCCTCAACAGCGTTTTGGGGGAGAGAGTTCCAGATTCCCACTCCCCTTTGTGTGAGGAAATGCTTCCCGACATCACCCCTGAACGGCCTGGCTCTAATTTTAAGGTTCTGCCCCCTTGTTCTGGACTCCCCCCACCAGAGGAAATAGTTTCTCTCTATCGACCCTATCAAATCCTTTAATCATCTTAAACCCCTCGATTAGATCACCCCTTAATCTTCGATACTCGAGGGAATACAAGCCCAGTCTGTGCAACCTGTCCTCGTAATTTAACCCTTTTATCCCCGGTATCATTCTGGTGAATCTGCGCTGCCCCCCCTCCAAGGCCAATCTATCCTTCCTGAGGTGCGGAGCCCAGGACTGAACACAGTGTCTCCAGATGTGGTCTGACCCGTGCTCAGTACAGCTGGAACATCACTTCCTCCCCTTTGTATTCCAGCCCCCGAGATAAAGGCCAACATTCCATTCGTCTTTTTCATAGAATCATAGAATCTTACAGCACAGGAGGCCATTGGGCCCATCGTGCCTGTGCTGGCTCTTTGGACGAGCTATCCAATCAGTCCCACTCCCTGCTCTTTCCCCACAGCCCTGCAAATGTTTCCTTTTCAAGTATATTTTCAAGGACCAATGTCCTCGCGGGGAGGTTCACTAGTGCTGTGAGGGGGGTTAAACTAATTTATCAGGGGGATGGGCACCAGGATGTAGCAATGGAAAGGAGAAACAAGGGATTGGGAGAGAAGGATAGCACTAGAGCAAGAAACAGTACAGTATTAGGTGCGATCAGACCAAGAGAGAGTACAAGAAAGTCTAAGACTGGTTCACAGTGCATGTGTGTAAACACATGAAGTGTGGTAAACAAGGTCGGTGAGCTGCAGGCAAAAATAGCCACATGGGAGTATGATGTCATGGTGATAACGGAGACCTGGCTCAAAAAAGGGCAGGATTGGAGACGAAATATTCCTGGATACAAGGTGGTCAGGAAAGATAGGGAAGGAAAGAAAGGAGGGGGCAGGCAGTATGTACTCAATGGGCCGAATGGCTTCCTTCCGTGCTATAACCTTTCTATAATTCTATGATAAATCCTTTCCCTACCCAACTTCTCGCTCCGCCCCCTCCCTCTCCCTCACCCACCTTCTTTGTGGTACAGATGTTTGGGCGGGATCAGTGTTTCAGGTGCAGATGTTTGGGCAGGATCGGTGTTTCAGGTGCAGATGTTTGGGCAGGATCGGTGTTTCAGGTGCAGATATTTGGGCGAGGTCGGTGTTTTGGGTACAGATGTTTGGGCAGGATCAGTGTTTCAGGTGCAGATGTTTGGGGGAGGTCAGTGTTTTGGGTGCAGATGTTTGGGCTAGGTCATGTTTCAGATGCAGATGTTTAGGCGGAATCGGCGTTTCAGGTACAGATGTTTGGGCAGGATCAGTGTTTCAGGTGTAGATGTTTGGGCGGGGTCGGAGTTTGCAGCACAGAAGTTTGGGCGGGATTGGTGTTTCAGGTGCAGATGTTTGGGCAAGGTCGTGTTTCAGGTGCAGATGTTTGGGCAAGTTGGACTTTCAGGTACAGATGTTTGGGCGGGGTGGGAATTTCAGGTACAGATGTTTGGGCAGGGTCAGAATTTCATGTACAGATGTTTGGGAGGGGTCAGAGCTTGCGGTACAGATGTTTGGGTGGGGTCGGAGTTTGCGGTACAGATGTTTGGGTGGGGGCGGAGTTTGCGGTACAGATGTTTGGGTAGGGTCGGAGTTTGCGGTACAGATGTTTGGGTGGGGTCGGAGTTTGTGGTACAGATGTTTGGGTGGGGTCGGAGTTTGCGGTACAGACGTTTGGGTGGGGTCGGAGTTTGCAGTACAGATGTTTGGGAGGGGTGGAGTTTCAGGTACAGATGTTTGGGAGGAGTTGGAGTTTCAGGTACAGATGTTTGCGAGGGGTTGGAGTTTGTGGTACAGATGTTTGGGTGGGGTTGGTGTTTGCGGCACAGATGTTTGGGAGGGGTCGGAGTTTCAGGTACAGATGTTTGGGAGGAGTTGGAGTTTCAGGTACAGATGTTTGGGAGGGGTTGGAGTTTGCAGGACAGATGTTTGGGTGAGGTTGGAGTTTGCGATGCAGATGTTTGGGTGGGGTCGGAGTTTGCAGTACAGATGTTTGGGTGGGGTCGGCGTTTGCGGTACAGATGTTTAGGTGTGGTCGGCGTTTGCGGTACAGATGTTTGGGTGGGGTCGGAGTTTGTGGTACAGATGTTTGGGTGGGGTCGGAGTTTGTGGTACAGATGTTTGGGAGGGGTTGGAGTTTCAGGTACAGATGTTTGGGAGGGGTTGGCGTTTGCGGTACAGATGTTTGGGTGGGATCGGCGTTTGCGGTACAGATGTTTGGGTGGGGTCGGAGTTTGCGGGACAGATGTTTGGGTGGGATCGGCATTTGCGGTACAGATGTTTGGGTGGGGTCGGAGTTTGTGATACAGATGTTTGGGAGGGGTTGGACTTTAACCAGTTCTCTCTGTGTTGCAGGTGACCAGGACGAGTTGAGTTGTAAGAGATACATCACACAACTGAAGGACATCCGTCTGCAGCTCGAGGGATGTGAGAACAGAACCATCCACAAAATCCGCCAGCCTCTCGAGAAAGACCCACTGAGAGAATGTACACAGCGCATCAACGAGCAGAAGGTAATGTAACCCTGTGGACAACGCATTACCCTGTACCTGGAGTATTAACTGAGAGTCACGTTACCCAGTACCTGGAGTATTAACTGAGAGTCACGTTACCCAGTACCTGGAGTATTAACTGAGAGTCACGTTACCCTGTACCTGGAGTATTAACTGATAGACACGTTACCCTGTACCTGGAGTATTAACTGATGGACACGTTACCCAGTACCTGGAGTATTAACTGATAGACACGTTACCCAGTACCTGGAGTATTAACTGATAGACACGTTACCCAGTACCTGGAGTATTAACTGATAGACACGTTACCCAGTACCTGGAGTATTAACTGATAGACACGTTACCCAGTACCTGGAGTATTAACTGATAGACACGTTACCCAGTACCTGGAGTATTAACTGATAGACACGTTACCCAGTACCTGGAGTATTAACTGAGAGTCACGTTACCCAGTACCTGGAGTATTAACTGAGAGTCACGTTACCCAGTACCTGGAGTATTAACTGATAGACACGTTACCCAGTACCTGGAGTATTAACTGATAGACACGTTACCCAGTACCTGGAGTATTAACTGATAGACACGTTACCCAGTACCTGGAGTATTAACTGAGAGTCACGTTACCCAGTACCTGGAGTATTAACTGATAGACACGTTACCCAGTACCTGGAGTATTAACTGATAGACACGTTACCCAGTACCTGGAGTATTAACTGATAGACACATTACCCAGTACCTGGAGTATTAACTGATAGACACGTTACCCAGTACCTGGAGCATTAAATGACATGGATGCTGTTACTGACACTCCAGTACAGGAATCTCCAGGAGTCATTCAGTTGATCCCAGAAAAACTAGCAGTTCAGCGAGTGGGAATAGAATCGGATAATTTCACAGCACGAGGGGCCGAATGGCCTCCTGCTGTGCTGGAATTCTCTGTGTGATTGTGATTCCTGCTCCTGGTTGCCAGCAGTGACTGCTGCTGCTATTACTGAGACATGGCTGCAGGATGGTCAGGATTGGGAACTAAATATACCGGGTTATAAGGTCTACAGGAGAGACAGGGAAAATGGAAGAGGGGGAGGAGTAGCCTTAATGATTAGAAATGAAATCACTTCAATGATAAAGGAGGATATAACGAGAGGTAAGCAGCCAACAGAGACCTTATGGGTTGAATTGAGAAATAGGAAAGGATCTAAGACTATAGTGGGAGTTGTGTATCGGAGCCCTGGCAGCAGCTCTGAAGTGCTCGATTGTATAAATGCAGAGATTAGACAAGCGTGTAAGAAAGGCATAGTGGTCTTAATGGGGGACTTTAACCTTCACATAGATTGGGAAAAGCAGACTAGCAACTGTTAGAAAGGTAGTGAATTTCTGGAGTGTGTCCGGGATAGTTTTCTACAGCAGTATGTCCTGGAGGCAACAAGGGGGCAAACCATACTAGATTTAGTAATGAGTAATGAACCAGATTTAGTTAACGGCTTAACTGTGTGTGAACATCTATCCAATAGTGATCATAACATGATCGAGTTCAATGTAGTGTTTGAAAGGGAAAAAAGTGAATCAGCTGCTAAGATTCTAGACTTGGGTAAGGCCGACTTCAATGGGATGAGACAGAGACTGTCCACAGTAAACTGGGCAAATCTGTTAATGGGTAAAACGACTGATGATCAGTGGGAAATGTTTAAAGAAACATTTAACGTGATACAGAATCGGTTTATACCCCTGAGGGGCAAGAACTCTACTTGCCAAAAAAAACAGCCATGGACAACGAAAGAGGTAAGGGACAGTATAAGACATAAGGAAAGGGCATACAAGAAGGCAAAAAATGGCACAGATCCTGACGAATGGGAAAGATACAAAGATCAACAAAGGGTCACAAAACAGATAGTAAGAGCTACAAAAAGAGAGTATGAAAAGCAACTCGCAAGGGATATCAAAACCAATACGAAGAACTTTTATAGTTACATTAGGAAAAAGAGGGTGGTCAGGAGCAGTGTTGGCCCCTTAAAAACTGAAAGTGGGGAAACTGTCATTGACAATGGGGAAATGGCGGACATGTTGAATAATTACTTTGCGTCAGTATTTACAGCAGAAAAAGAGGATAGCATGCCGGAAATCCCAAGAAAACTAACATTGAATCGGGGACAGGGACTCGATAAAATTAACATAAGTAAAGTAACAGTAATGAAGAAAATAATAGCACTAAAGAGTGACAAATCCCCAGGACCAGATGGTTTCCATCCCAGGGTTTTAAAGGAAGTAGGTGAGCACATTGCAGATGCCCTAACTATAATCTTTCAAAGTTCTCTAGATTCAGGAACTGTCCCTCTAGATTGGAAAATTGCACATGTCACTCCGCTTTTTAAGAAAGGAGAGAGAGGGAAACCGGGGAATTATAGACCAGTTAGCCTAACATCTGTTGTGGGGAAAATGCTGGAGTCTATAATTAAGGATAGGGTGACTGAACACCTCGAGAATTTTCAGTTAATCAGAGAGAGCCAGCATGGATTTGTGAAAGGTAGGTCGTGCCTGACAAACCTGATTGAATTTTTTGAAGAGGTGACTCAAGTAGTGGGCAGGGGAATGTCAATGGATGTTATTTATATGGACTTCCAGAAGGCATTTGATAAGGTCCCACATAAGAGACTGTTAGCTAAGATAGAAGCCCATGGAATCGAGGGAAAAGTACGGACTTGGTTGGGAAGCTGGCTGAGTGAAAGGCGACAGAGAGTAGGGATAATGGGAAGGTACTCACATTGGCAGGATGTGACTAGTGGAGTCCCGCAGGGATCTGTCTTGGGGCCTCAATTATTCACAATATTTATTAACGACTTAGATGAAGGCATCGAAAGTCTCATATCTAAGTTTGCCGATGACACAAAGATTGGTGGCATTGTAAGCAGTGTAGATGAAAACATAAAATTACAAAGCGATATTGATAGATTAGGTGAATGGGCAAAACTGTGGCAAATGGAATTCAATGTGGACAAATGTGAGGTCATCCATTTTGGATCAAAAAAGGATAGAACAGGGTACTTTCTAAATGGTGAAAAGTTAAAAACAGTGGATGTCCAAAGGGACTTAGGGGTTCAGGTACATAGATCATTGAAGTGTCATGAACAGGTGCAGAAAATAATCAATAAGGCTAATGGAATGCTGGCCTTTATATCTAGAGGACCAGAGTACAAGGGGGCAGAAGTTATGCTGCAGCTATACAAAACCCTGGTTAGACCGCACCTGGAGTACTGTGAGAGGAGGGGGTGAGAATGGAGGAGCGGAGGGGGTGAGAATGGAGGAGCGGAGGGGGTGAGAATGGAGGAGCGGAGGGGGTGAGAATGGAGGAGAGGAGGGAGGGATGAAGAGGAAAGATCTCCCATTTCTACAGCACTGTTCAGAACATCTGCACTTCCCAAAGCACTTCACAACCAATGAAATACTTTTTGAAGTGTCGTTACTGTTGTGATGTAGGAAACACGGCAGCCAATTTGTGCACAGCAAGATCCCACAAACAGCAATGTGATAATGATCAGAAAGTCTGTTTCAGTGATATTGGTTGAGGGATAGAATCATCGAAAGGTTACAGCACAAAAGGAGGCCATTCGGCCCATTGAGTCCGTGCCGGCTCTGTGTAAGAGCAATCCAGCTAGTCCCACTCCCCCGCCCTTTCCCCGTAGCCCTGCAAATTTATTCTCGTCAAATAATTATCCAGTTCCCTTTTGAAGGCCATGATTGAATCTGCCTCCACCACCCCCTCGGGCAGTGCATTCCAGATCCTAACCACTCGCTGTGTAAAAAAGTTTTTCCTCAATCACCTTAAACCTATGCCCTCTGGTTCTTGACCCTTCCGCCAATGAGAACATTTTTCTTATATTCGATCATGGGATGTGGGCGTCGCTGGCGAGGCCGGCATTTATTGCCCATCCCTAATTGCCCTTGAGAAGGTGGTGGTGAGCCGCCTTCTTGAACCGCTGCAGTCCGTGTGGTGAAGGTTCTCCCACAGTGCTGTTAGGAAGGGAGTTCCAGGATTTTGACCGAGTGACGATGAAGGAACGGCGATATATTTCCAAGTCGGGATGGTGTGTGACTTGGAGGGGAACGTGCAGGTGGTGTTGTTTCCATGTGCCTGCTGCCCTTGTCCTTCTAGGTGGTAGAGGTCACGGGTTTGGGAGGTGCTGTCGAAGAAGCCTTGGCGAGTTGCTGCAGTGCATCCTGTGGATGGTACACACTGCAGCCACAGTGCGCCAGTGGTGAAGGGAGTGAATGTTTAGGGTGGTGGATGGGGTGCCAATCAAGCGGGCTGCTTTGTCCTGGATGGTGTCGAGCTTCTTGAGTGTTGTTGGAGCTGCACTCATCCAGGCAAGTGGAGAGTATTCCATCATAGAATCATAGAAGTTTACAACATGGAAACAGGCCCTTCGGCCCAACATGTCCATGTCGCCCAGTTTATACCACTAAGCTAGTCCCAATTGCCTGCACTTCGCCCATATCCCTCTATACCCATCTTACCCATGTAACTGTCCAAATGCTTTTTAAAAGACAAAATTGTACCCGCCTCTACTACTGCCTCTGGCAGCTCGTTCCAGACACTCACCACCCTTTGAGTGAAAAAATTGCCCCTCTGGACCCTTTTGTATCTCTCCCCTCTCACCTTAAATCTATGCCCCCTCGTTATAGACTCCCCTACCTTTGGGAAAAGATTTTGACTATCTACCTTATCTATGCCCCTCATTATTTTATAGACTTCTATAAGATCACCCCTAAACCTCCTACTCTCCAGGGAAAAAAGTCTCAGTCTATCCAACCTCTCCCTATAAGTCAAACCATCAAGTCCCAGTAGCATCCTAGTAAATCTTTTCTGCACTCCTTCTAGTTTAATAATATCCTTTCTATAATAGGGTGACCAGAACTGTACACAGTATTCCAAGTGTGGCCTTACTAATGTCTTGTACAACTTCAACAAGACATCCCAACTCCTGTATTCAATGTTCTGACCAATGAAACCAAGCATGCTGAATGCCTTCTTCACCACCCTATCCACCTGTGACTCCACTTTCAAGGAGCTATGAATCTGTACTCCTAGATCTCTTTGTTCTATAACTCTCCCCAACGCCCTACCATTAAAAGAGTAGGTCCTGGCCCGATTCGATCTACCAAAATGCATCACCTCACATTTATCTAAATTAAACTCCATCTGCCATTCATCGGCCCACTGGCCCAATTTATCAAGATCCCGTTGCAATCCTAGATAACCTTCTTCACTGTCCACAATGCCACCAATCTTGGTGTCATCTGCAAACTTACTAACCATGCCTCCTAAATTCTCATCCAAATCATTAATATAAATAACAAATAACAGCTGACCCAGCACCGATCCCTGAGGCACACCGCTGGACACAGGCATCCAGTTTGAAAAACAACCCTCTACAACCACCCTCTGTCTTCTGCCGTCAATCCAATTTTGTATCCAATTGGCTACCTCACCTTGGATCCCATGAGATCTAACCTTATGTAACAACCTACCATACGGTACCTTGTCAAAGGCTTTGCTGAAGTCCATGTAGACCACGTCTACTGCACAGCCTTCATCTATCTTCTTGGTTACCCCTTCAAAAACCTCAATCAAATTTGTGAGACATGATTTTCCTCTCACAAAACCATGCTGACTGCTCCTAATCAGTCCCTGCCTCTCCAAATGCCTGTAGATCCTGTCTCTCAGAATACCCTCTCACAACTTACCCACTACAGATGTCAGGCTCACCGGTCTGCAGTTCCCAGGCTTTTCCCTGCCGCCCTTCTTAAACAAAGGCACAACATTTGCTACCCTCCAATCTTCAGGCACCTCACCTGTAGCTGTCGATGATTCAAATATCTCTGCTCGGGGACCCGCAATTTCCTCCCTAACCTCCCATAACGTCCTGGGATACATTTCATCAGGTCCCGGAGATTTATCTACCTTGATGCGCGTTAAGACTTCCAGCACCTCCCTCTCTGTAATATGTACACTCCTCAAGACATCACTATTTATTTCCTCAAGTTCCCTAACATCCATGCCTTTCTCAACCGTAAATACCGATGCAAAATATTCATTCAGGATCTCACCCATCTCTTGTGGTTCAGCACATAGATGACCTTGTTGATCCTTAAGAGGCCCTACTCTCTCCCCAGTTACTCTTTTGCCCTTTATGTATTTGTAGAAACTCCTGACTTGTGCCTTGTAGATGGTGGAAAGGTTTTGGGGAGTCCGGAGGTGAGTCACTCGCCGCAGAATACCCAGCCTCTGACCTGCTCTTGCAGCCACAGTATTTATATGGCTGGTCCAGTTAAGTTTCTGGTCAATGGTGACCCCCAGGATGTTGATGGTGGGGAATTCGGCGATGGTAATGCCGTTGAATGTCAAGGGGAGGTGGTTAGACTCTCTCTTGTTGGAGATGGTCATTGCCTTGCACTTGTCTGGCGCGAATGTTACTTGCCACTTATGAGCCCAAGCCTGGATGTTGTCCAGGTCTTGCTGCATGCAGGCACGGACTGCTTCATTATCTGAGGGGTTGTGAATGGAACTGAACACTGTGCAATCATCAACGAACATCCCCATTTCTGACCTTATGATGGAGGGAAGGTCATTGATGATGCAGCTGAAGATGGTTGGGCCTAGGACACTGCCCTGAGGAACTCCTGCAGCAATGCCCTGGGGCTGAGATGATTGGCCTCCAACAACCACTACCATCTTCCTTTGTGCTAGGTATGACTCCAGCCACTGGAGAGTTTTCCCCCTGATTCCCATTGACTTCAATTTTACTAGGGCTCCTTGGTGCCACACTCGGTCAAATGCTGCCTTGATGTCAAGGGCAGTCCCTCTCACCTCACCTCTGGAATTCAGCTCTTTTGTCCATGTTTGGACCAAGGCTGTAATGAGGTCTGGAGCCGAGTGGTCCTGGCGGAATCCAAACTGAGCATCGGTGAGCAGGTTATTGGTGAGTAAGTGCCGCTTGATAGCACTGTCGATGACACCTTCCATCACTTTGCTGATGATTGAGAGTAGACTGATGGGGCGGTAATTGGCCGGATTGGATTTGTCCTGCTTTTTGTGGACAGGACATACCTGGGCAATTTTCCACATTGTCGGGTGGATGCCAGTGTTGTAGCTGTACTGGAACAGCTTGGCTAGAGGTGCAGCTAGTTCTGGAGCACAAGTCTTCAGCACTACAGCCGGGATGTTGTCAGGGCCCATAGTCTTTGCTGTATCCAGTGCACTCAGCCGTTTCTTGATATCACGTGGAGTGAATCGAATTGGCTGAAGACTGGCTTCTGTGATGGTGGAGATATCGGGAGGAGGCTGAGATGGATCATCCACTCGTCACTTCTGGCTGAAGATGGTTGCAAACACTTCAGCCTTGTCTTTTGCACTCACGTGCTGGACTCTGCCATCATTGAGGATGGGGATGTTTACAGAGCCTCCTCCTCCCGTTAGTTGTTTAATTGTCCACCACCATTCACGACTGGATGTGGCAGGACTGCAGAGCTTTGATCTGATCCGTTGTTTGTGGAATCGCTCAGCTCTGTCTGTAGCATGTTGCTTCCGCTGTTTAGCATGCATGTCGTCCTGAGTTGTAGCTTCACCAGGTTGGCACCTCATTTTTAGGTACGCCTGGTGCTGCTCCTGGCATGCTCTTCTACACTTCTCATTGAACCAGGGTTGATCCCCTGGCTTGTTGGTAATGGTAGAGTGAGGAATATGCCGGGCCATGAGGTTACAGATTGTGCTGGAATACAATTCTGCTGCTGCTGATGGCTCACAGCGCCTCATGGATGCCCAGTTTTGAGCTGCTCGATCTGTTCTGAATCTATCCCATTTAGCACGGTGGTAGTGCCACACAACACGTTGGATGGTGTCCTCAGTGCGAAGATAGGACTTCATCTCCACGAGGACTGTGCGGTGGTCACTCCTACCAATACTGTCATGGACAGATGCATTTGCGACAGGTAGATTGGTGAGGACGAGGTCAAGTAAGTTTTTCCCTCATGATGGTTCGCTCACCACCTGCCGCAGGCCCAGTCTGGCAGCTATGTCCTTCAGGACTCGGCCAGCTCGGTCAGTAGTGGTGCTACCGAGCCACTCTTGGTGATGGACATTGAAGTCCCCCACCCAGAGTACATTTTGTGCCCTTGCTACCCTCAGTGCTTCCTCCAAGTGGTGCTCAACATGGAGGAGGACTGATTCATCAGCTGAGGGAGGGCGGTAGGTGGTAATCAGCAGGAGGTTTCCTTGCCCATGTTTGACCTGATGCCATGAGATTTCATGGGGTCCAGAGTCAATGTTGAGGATTCCCAGGGCCACTCCCTCCTGACTGTATATCACTGTACCGCCACCTCTGGTGGGTCTGTCCTGCCGGTGGGACAGGACATACCCAGGGATGGTGATGGAAGAGTCTGGGACGTTGGCTGAAAGGTATGATTCTGTGAGTATGGCTATGTCAGGCTGTTGCTTGACTAGTCTGTGGGACAGCTCTCCCAATTTTGGCACAAGTCCCCAGATGTTAGTGAGGAGAACCTTGCAGGGTCGACTGGGCTTGGTGTTTTGCCGTTGTCGTGTCCGGTGCCTAGTGGTCCGATGCCGGGTGGTCCGTCCGGTTTTATTCTTATTGTGACTTTTTTTAGCGAGATTGTACAACTGAGTGTCTTGCTAGGCCATTTCAGAGGGCGATTAAGAATCAACCACATTGCTGTGGGTCTGGAGTCACATATAGGCCCAGACCAGGTGAGGACGGTGAGTTTCTCTCCATCGACTCTGCCGAGACCCTTCTTGATTTTGATTACCTGTATTAAATCTCCTCGTAGTCATCTCTGTTCCAAGGAGAACAATCCCAGCTTCTCCAGTCTATCCACGTAACTAAAGTCCCTCATCCCTGGAATCATTCTAGTAAATCTCTTCTGCACCCTCTCTACTGCCGTGGGATCTTTTATGTCCACTTGAGAGGGCAGATGGGGCCTCAGTTTAACGTCTCATCTGAAAGACGACCCCTCCGACTGTGCAGCATTCCCTCAGTACTGACCCTCTGACAGCGCAGCGCTCCCTCAGTACTGACCCTCCGACAGTGCAGCGCTCCCTCAGTACTGACCCTCCGACAGTGCAGCGCTCCCTCAGTACTGACCCTCCGACAGTGCAGCGCTCCCTCAGTACTGACCCCCCGACAGTGCAGCGCTCCCTCAGTACTGACCCTCCGACAGTGCAGCATTCCCTCAGTACTGACCCTCTGACAGCGCAGCGCTCCCTCAGTACTGACCCTCCGACAGTGCGGCGCTCCCTCAGTACTGACCCTCCGACAGTGCAGCGCTCCCTCAGTACTGACCCTCCGACAGTGCCATACTCCCTCAGTACTGACCCTCTGACAGTGTGACCCTCCCTCAGTACCGACCCTCCGACGGTGCAGCGTTCCCTCAGTACTGACCCTCCGACAGTGCAGCGCTCCCTCAGTACTGACCCTCCGACAGTGCAGCGTTCCCTCAGTACTGACCCTCCGACAGTGCAGTGCTCTCTCAGTACTGACCCTCCGACGGTGCAGTGCTCTCTCAGTACTGACCCTCCGACAGTGCAGTGCTCCCTCAGTACTGACCCTCCGACAGTGCAGCGCTCCCTCAGTACTGACCCTCCGACAGTGCAGCGCTCCCTCAGTACTGACCCTCCGACAGTGCAGCGCTCCCTCAGTACTGACCCTCCGACAGTGCAGCGCTCCCTCAGTACTGACCCTCCGACAGTGCAGCGCTCCCTCAGTACTGCACCGGGTAATGTGTCTGGATTATGTGCTGAAGTCTCTGGAATGGGAATTGAACCCATGACGTTCTGACTCGGGACTGAGAGTGCTCCCACTGAGCCACAGTTGACACCATCACAAAATCGGGTCAATATATTCCTATTTCTGTTTCTGTTTTGCAGAAAATTCACTCGGAGCTGGAAGGTATTCAAAAGAATTTGACCACCGTGACGGAGAAGACAGAGCAAGTTCTGTCCCAGCCGGAGCACGTGGGCAGTGCCCCTGTGCTACGCTCCGAGCTTGACCTCACCTTACAGAAGATGGACCGAGTGTACAGCCTGTCCACAGTCTACCTGGAGAAGTGAGTGACGACTTCAACACCCTTCACAAGGGGGGGTCAGAGAACAGAATTAACACAACACACACTCACACAATGATAACACGGGAAGTGTAAAAACACACTTACACACTGATAACAATTGGAGTGTAAAAACACACTTACACACTGATAACTCAGGGTGTGTACAATAGGAGCAGGAGTAGGCCATTCGGCCCTTCGATCCTGCCCCACCATTCAATATGATCATGGCTGATCCTCTATCTCAATACCATATTCCCGCTCTCTCCCCATACCCCTTGATGCCTTTTGTGTCCAGAAATCTATCGAGCTCCTTCTTAAATATATTCAGTGACTTGCCCTCCACAGCCTTCTGTGGTAGAGAATTCCACAGGTTCACCTCCCTCTGAGTGAAGAAATTTCTCCTCATCTCAGTCCTAAATGTCCTACCCCGTATCCTGAGACTGTGACCCCTCGTTCTGGACCCCTCAGCCAGGGGAAACATCCTCCCTGCATCCAGTCTGTCTCGCCCTGTCAGAATTTTATATGTTTCAATGAGATCCCCTCTCATTCTTCTAAACTCGAGTGAATACAGGCCGAGTCGACCCAATCTCTCCTCATACGACAGTCCTGCCATCCCAGGAATCAGTCTGGTGAACCTTCGCTGCACTCCCTCTATGGCAAGTATATCCTTTCTTAGGTAAGGAGACCAAAACTGCACACAATACTCCAGGTGTGGTCTCACCAGGGCCCTGTATAACTGCAGTAAGACATCCCTGCTCCTGAACTCAAATCCTCTTGCAATGAAGGCCAACATACAATTCGCCTTCCTAACTGCTTGCTGCACCTGCATGTTTGCTTTCAGTGACTGGTGTACAAGGACACCCAGGTCCCTTTGTACATCAACATTTCCCAATCTATCACCATTTAAATAATACTCTGCCTTTCTGTTTTTCCTTCTGAAGTGGATAACTTCACATTTATCCACATTATTCTGCATCTGCCATGTATTTGCCCACTCACTCAACTTGTCTAAATCACCTTGAAGCCTCTTTGCATCCTCCTCACAACTCACAATCCCACCTAGTTTTGTGTCATCAGCAAACTTGGAAATATTACATTTGGTTCCCTCATCCATATCATTGATATATATTGTGAATAGCTGGGGCCCAAGCACTGATCCCTGCGGTACCCCACTAGTCACTGCCTGACACCCCGAAAAAGACCCGTTTATTCCTACTCTCTGTTTCCTGTCTATCAACCAATTCTCAATCCATGCCAGTATATTCCCCCCAATCCCATGTGCTTTAATTTTGCACACTAACCTCTTGTGTGGGACCTTATCAAAAGTCTTCTGAAAATCCAAATAAACCACATCCACTGGTTCTCCCCTATCTATTCTACTAGTTACACCCTCAAAAAACTCCAGCAGGTTTGTCAAACATGATTTCCCTTTCATAAATCAATGCTTTTTTTTTTATTCGTTCATGAGATCTGGGCATCGCTGGCGAGGCCGGCATTTATTGCCCATCCCTAATTGCCCTTGAGAAGGTGGTGGTGAGCCGCCTTCTTGAACCGCTGCAGTCCGTGTGGTGAAGGTTCTCCCACAGTGCCGTTAGGAAGGGAGTTCCAGGATTTTGACCCAGCGACGATGAAGGAACGGCGATATATTTCCAAGTCGGGATGGTGTGTGACTTGGAGGGGAACGTGCAGGTGGTGTTGTTCCCATTTGCCTGCTGCCCTTGTCCTTCTAGGTGGTAGAGGTCGCGGGTTTGGGAGGTGCTGTCGAAGAAGCCTTGGCGAGTTGCTGCAGTGCATCCTGTGGATGGTACACACTGCAGCCACAGTGCACCGGTGGTGAAGGGAGTGAATGTTTAGGGTGGTGGATGGGGTGCCAATCAAGCGGGCTGCTTTGTCCTGGATGGTGTCGAACTTCTTGAGTGTTGTTGGAGCTGCACTCATCCAGGCAAGTCCTCCTTACTAACATCTGGGGACTTGTGCCAAAATTGGGAGAGCTGTCCCACAGACTAGTCAAGCAACAGCCTGACATAGCCACACTCACAGAATCATACCTTTCAGCCAACGTCCCAGACTCTTCCATCACCATCCCTGGGTATGTCCTGTCCCACCGGCAGGACAGACCCACCAGAGGTGGCGGTACAGTGATATACAGTCAGGAGGGAGTGGCCCTGGGAGTCCTCAACATTGACTCTGGACCCCATGAAATCTCATGGCATCAGGTCAAACATGGGCAAGGGAACCTCCTGCTGATTACCACCTACCGTCCTCCCTCAGCTGATGAATCAGTCCTCCTCCATGTTGAGCACCACTTGGAGGAAGCACTGAGGGTAGCAAGGGAACAGAATGTACTCTGGGTGGGGGACTTCAATGTCCATCACCAAGAGTGGCTCAGTAGCACCACTACTGACCGAGCTGGCCGAGTCCTGAAGGACGTAGCTGCTCGACTGGGCCTGCGGCAGGTGGTGAGCGAACCAACACGAGGAAAAAACTTACTTGACCTCGTCCTCACCAATCTACCTGTCGCAAATGCATCTGTCCATGACAGTATTGGTAGGAGTGACCACCGCACAGTCCTCGTGGAGATGAAGTCACGTCTTCGCACTGAGGACACCATCCAACGTGTTGTGTGGCACTACCACCGTGCGAAATGGGATAGATTCAGAACAGATCTAGCAGCTCAAAACTGGGCATCCATGAGGCGCTGTGGGCCATCAGCAGCAGCAGAATTGTATTCCAGCACAATCTGTAACCTCATGGCCCGGCATATTCCTCACTACCAACAAGCCAGGGGATCAACCCGGGTTCAATGAGGAGTGTAGAAGAGCATGGCAGGAGCAGCACCAGGCGTACCTAAAAATGAGGTGCCAACCTGGTGAAGCTACAACTCAGGACGACATGCATGCTAAACAGCGGAAGCAACATGCTACAGACAGAGCTAAGCGATTCCACAACCAACGGATCAGATCAAAGCTCTGCAGTCCTGCCACATCCAGTCGTGAATGGTGGTGGACAATTAAACAACTAACGGGAGGAGGAGGCTCTGCAAACATCCCCATCCTCAATGATGGCGGAGTCCAGCACGTGAGTGCAAAAGACAAGGCTGAAGCGTTTGCAACCATCTTCAGCCAGAAGTGCCGAGTGGATGATCCATCTCAGCCTCCTCCCGATATCCCCACCATCACAGAAGCCAGTCTTCGGCCAATTCGATTCACTCCACGTGATATCAAGAAATGGCTGAGTGCACTGGATACAGCAAAGGCTATGGGCCCCGATAACATCCCAGCTGTAGTGCTGAAGACTTGTGCTCCAGAACTAGCTGCGCCTCTAGCCAAGCTGTTCCAGTACAGCTACAACACTGGCATCCACCCGACAATGTGGAAAATTGCCCAGGTATGTCCTGTCCACAAAAAGCAGGACAAATCCAATCCGGCCAATTACCGCCCCATCAGTCTACTCTCAATCATCAGCAAAGTGATGGAAGGTGTCGTCGACAGTGCTATCAAGCGGCACTTACTCACCAATAACCTGCTCACCGATGCTCAGTTTGGGTTCCGCCAGGACCACTCGGCTCCAGACCTCATTACAGCCTTGGTCCAAACATGGACAAAAGAGCTGAATTCCAGAGGTGAGGTGAGAGTGACTGCCCTTGACATCAAGGCAGCATTTGACCGAGTGTGGCACCAAGGTGCCCTAGTAAAATTGAAGTCAATGGGAATCAGGGGGAAAACTCTCCAGTGGCTGGAGTCATACCTAGCACAAAGGAAGATGGTAGTGGTTGTTGGAGGCCAATCATCTCAGCCCCAGGGCATTGCTGCAGGAGTTCCTCAGGGCAATGTCCTAGGCCCAACCATCTTCAGCTGCTTCATCAATGACCTTCCCTCCATCATAAGGTCAGAAATGGGGATGTTCGCTGATGATTGCACAGTGTTCAGTTCCATTCGCAACCCCTCAGATAATGAAGCAGTCCGAGCCCGCATGCAGCAAGACCTGGACAACATCCAGGCTTGGGCTCATAAGTGGCAAGTAACATTCGCGCCAGATAAGTGCCAGGCAATGACCATCTCCAACAAGAGAGAGTCTAACCACCTCCCCTTGACATTCAACGGCATTACCATCGCCGAATCCCCCACCATCAACATCCTGGGGGTTACCATTGACCAGAAACTTAACTGGACCAGCCATATAAATACCGTGGCTACAAGAGTAGGTCGGAGGCTGGGTATTCTGCGGCGAGTGACTCACCTCCTGACTCCCCAAAGCCTTTCCACCATCTACAAGGCACAAGTCAGGAGTGTGATGGAATACTCTCCACTTGCCTGGATGAGTGCAGCTCCAACAACACTCAAGAAGCTCGACACCATCCAGGACAAGGCAGCCCGCTTGATTGGCACCCCATCCACCACCCTAAACATTCACTCCCTTCACCACCGGCGCACTGTGGCTGCAGTGTGCACCATCCACAGGATGCACTGCAGCAACTCACCAAGGCTTCTTCGACAGCACCTCCCAAACCCGCAACCTCTACCACCCAGAAGGAAAAGGGCAGCAGGCACATGGGAACAACACCACCTGCACGTTCCCCTCCAAGTCACACACCATCCCGACTTGGAAATATATCGCCGTTCCTTCATTGTCGCTGGGTCAAAATCCTGGAACTCCCTTCCTAACAGCACTGTGGGAGAACCTTCACCACACGGACTGCAGCGGTTCAAGAAGGCGGCTCACCACCACCTTCTCGAGGGCAATTAGGGATGGGCAATAAATGCCGGCCTTGCCAGCGACGCCCACATCCCATGAACGAATAAAAAAAAAACTCCTGACTTGTGCCTTGCAGATGGTGGAAAGGCTTTGGGGAGTCAGAAGGTGAGTCACTCGCCGCAGAATACCCAGCCTCTGACCTGCTCTTGTAGCCACAGTATTTATATGGCTGGTCCAGTTAAGTTTCTGGTCAATGGTGACCCCCCAGGATGTTGATGGTGGGGGATTCGGCGATTGTAATGCCGTTGAATGTCAAGGGGAGGTGGTTAGACTCTCTCTTGTTGGAGATGGTCATTGCCTGGCACTTGTCTGGTGCGAATGTTACTTGCCACTTATGAGCCCAAGTCTGGATGTTGTCCAGGTCTTGCTGCATGCGGGCTCGGACTGCTTCATTATCTGAGGGGTTGTGAATGGAACTGAACACTGTGCAATCATCAGTGAACATCCCCATTTCTGACCTTAAGATGGAGGGAAGGTCATTGATGAAGCAGCTGAAGATGGTTGGGCCTAGGACACTGCCCTGAGGAACTCCTGCAGCAATGTCCTGGGGCTGAGATGATTGGCCTCCAACAACCACTACCATCTTCCTGACTTTGTCTCATCCCGTTGATATTTTCTAAGTGTTCTGTTATCACATCCTTTATAATGGACTCGAGCATTTTCCCCACTACTGATGTTAGGCTAACTGGTCTGTGATTCCCTGTTTTCTCTCTCCCTCCTTTTTTAAATAGTGGGGTTACATTTGCCACCCTCCAATCTGTAGGAACTGTTCCAGAGTCTATAGAATTTTGGAAGATGACAACTTATGCATCCACTGTTTCCATGGCTACCTCTTTTAGTACTCTGGGATGCAGATTATCAGGCCCTGGGGATTTATCAGCTTTCAGTCCCATTAATTTCCTCAATACTGGTTGGAGAGTGAGATGCCCTCGGGGGACTCCTGCACGACCTGCCTGGTCCTCCTTGTCTGTCTGGCGGTCACCCAGTTCCTCTCTGCCTGCACTCTCTTAAGCTGTGGGGTGACCACCTCCTGAAACGTGCTATCCACGTAGCTCTCAGCCTCATGGATGCACTGCAGTGACTCCAGCCGCTGCTCAAGGTCAGAGACCCGGAGCTTGAGCTCCTCCAGCTGGCGACACTTCCTGCACATGTGGCTATCCAGGACAGGGGAAGCGTCCTGGAGTTCCCACGTGGCACAAGGGGAGAGTGAGAGACACCAGTCAGTGTACTGACAGTAACAAGGGGAGAGTGAGAGACACCAGTCAGTGTACTGAGAGTAACAAGGGGAGAGTGAGAGACACCAGTCAGTGTACTGAGAGTAACAAGGGGAGAGTGAGAGACACCAGTCAGTGTACTGACAGTAACAAGGGGAGAGTGAGAGACACCAGTCAGTGGACTGAGAGTAACAAGGGGAGAGTGAGAGACACCAGTCAGTGTACTGACAGTAACAAGGGGAGAGTGAGAGACACCAGTCAGTGTACTGAGAGTAACAAGGGGAGAGTGAGAGACACCAGTCAGTGTACTGACAGTAACAAGGGGAGAGTGAGGGAAACCAGCCAGTGCACTGACAGTAACAAGGGGAGAGTGAGAGACACCAGTCAGTGTACTGACGGTAACAAGGGGAGAGTGAGAGACACCAGTCAGATATAGATGGGTTGGTCAGATGGGCGGAACAGTGGCAAATGGAATTTAACCCGGAAAAGTGCGAGGTGATGCACTTTGGAGGGACTAACAAGGCAAGGGAATACACAATGAATGGGAGGACCCTAGGCAAGACAGAGGGTCAGAGGGATCTTGGTGTGCAAGTTCACAGATCCCTGAAGGCGGCGGAACAGGTCGATAAGGTGGTAAAGAAGGCATATGGGATACTTGCCTTTATGAGCTGAGGCATAGAATATAAGAGCAAGGAGGTTATGATGGAGCTGTATAAAACACTGGTTAGGCCACAGCTGGAGTACTGTGTGCAGTTCTGGTCGCCACACTACAGGAAGGATGTGATCGCTTTGGAGAGGGTGCAGAGGAGATTCACCAGGATGTTACCAGGGCTGGAGCGCTTCAGCTATGAAGAGAGACTGGGAAGATTGGGTTTGTTTTCCTTGGAGCAGAGGAGGCTGAGGGGGGACATGATTGAGGTGTACAAAATTATGAGGGGCACAGATAGGATGGATACTAAGGAGCTTTTTCCCTTCGTTGAGGGTTCTATAACAAGGGGACATAGATTCAAGGTAAAAGGCGGGAGGTTCAGAGGGGATTTGAGAAAGAACTTTTTCACCCAGAGGGTGGTTGGAGTCTGGAACTCACTGCCTGAAAGGGTTGTGGAGGCAGGAACCCTCACAACATTCAAGAAGCATTTGGATGAGCACTTGAAATGCCATAGCATACAAGGCTACGGACCAAATGCTGGAATATGGGATTAGAGTAGACAGGGCTGATGGCCGGCGCGGACACGATGGGCCGAAGGGCCTCTATCCGTGCTGTATAACTCTATGACTCTATGACTCTCTACTGAGAGTAACAAGGGGAGAGTGAGAGACACCAGTCAGTGTACTGACAGTAACAAGGGGAGAGTGAGAGACACCAGTCAGTGTACTGACAGTAACAAGGGGAGAGTGAGAGACACAAGTCAGTGTACTGAGAGTAACAAGGGGAGAGTGAGAGACACCAGTCAGTGTACTGAGAGTAACAAGGGGAGAGTGAGAGACACCAGTCAGTGTACTGACAGTAACAAGGGGAGAGTGAGAGACACCAGTCAGTGCAGACAGTAACAAGGGGAGAGTGAGAGACACCAGTCAGTGTACTGAGAGTAACAAGGGGAGAGTGAGAGACACCAGTCAGTGTACTGAGAGTAACAAGGGGAGAGTGAGAGACACCAGTCAGTGTACTGAGAGTAACGAGGGGAGAGTGAGAGACACCAGTCAGTGCACTGAGAGTAACAAGGGGAGAGTGAGAGACTCCAGTCAGTGTACTGACAGTAACAAGGGGAGAGTGAGAGACACCAGTCAGTGTACTGACAGTAACAAGGGGAGAGTGGGAGACACTAGTCAGTGTACTGAGAGTAACAAGGGGAGAGTGAGAGACACCAGTCAGTGTACTGACAGTAACAAGGGGAGAGTGAGAGACACCAGTCAGTGTACTGACGGTAACAAGGGGAGAGTGAGAGACACCAGTCAGTGTACTGAGAGTAACAAGGGGAGAGTGAGAGACACCAGTCAGTGTACTGACAGTAACAAGGGGAGAGTGAGAGACACCAGTCAGTGTACTGAGAGTAACAAGGGGAGAGTGAGAGACACCAGTCTGTGCAGACAGTAACAAGGGGAGAGTGAGAGACACCAGTCAGTGTACTGAGAGTAACACGGGGAGAGTGAGAGACACCAGTCAGTGTACTGACTGTAACAAGGGGAGAGTGAGAGACACCAGTCAGTGTACTGAGAGTAACAAGGGGAGAGTGAGAGACACCAGTCAGTGTACTGACAGTAACAAGGGGAGAGTGAGAGACACCAGTCAGTGTACTGACAGTAACAAGGGGAGAGTGAGAGACACCAGTCAGTGTACTGAGAGTAACAAGGAGAGTGAGAGACACCAGTCAGTGTACTGACAGTAACAAGGGGAGAGTGAGAGACACCAGTCAGTGTACTGAGAGTAACAAGGGGAGAGTGAGAGACACCAGTCAGTGTACTGAGAGTAACAAGGGGAGAGTGAGAGACACCAGTCAGTGTACTGACTGTAACAAGGGGAGAGTGAGAGACACCAGTCAGTGTACTGACAGTAACAAGGGGAGAGTGAGAGACACAAGTCAGTGCACTGAGAGTAACAAGGGGAGAGTGAGAGACACAAGTCAGTGCACTGAGAGTAACAAGGGGAGAGTGAGAGACACCAGTCAGTGCACTGAGAGTAACAAGGGGAGAGTGAGAGACACCAGTCAGTGCACTGAGAGTAACAAGGGGAGAGTGAGAGACACCAGTCAGTGTACTGACAGTAACAAGGGGAGAGTGAGAGACACCAGTCAGTGTACTGACAGTAACAAGGGGAGAGTGAGAGACACAAGTCAGTGCACTGAGAGTAACAAGGGGAGAGTGAGAGACACCAGTCAGTGCACTGAGAGTAACAAGGGGAGAGTGAGAGACACCAGTCAGTGTACTGACAGTAACAAGGGGAGAGTGAGAGACACCAGTCAGTGCAGACAGTAACAAGGGGAGAGTGAGAGACACCAGTCAGTGTACTGACAGTAACAAGGGGAGAGTGAGAGACACCAGTCAGTGTACTGAGAGTAACAAGGGGAGAGTGAGAGACACCAGTCAGTGCACTAACGGTAACAAGGGGAGAGTGAGAGACACCAGTCAGTGCAGACAGTAACAAGGGGAGAGTGAGAGACACCAGCCAGTGTACTGAGAGTAACAAGGGGAGAGTGAGAGACACCAGTCAGTGTACTGACAGTAACAAGGGGAGAGTGAGAGACACCAGTCAGTGTACTGAGAGTAACAAGGGGAGAGTGAGAGACACCAGTCAGTGTACTGAGAGTAACAAGGGGAGAGTGAGAGACACCAGTCAGTGTACTGACAGTAACAAGGGGAGAGTGAGAGACAACAGTCAGTGTACTGAGAGTAACAAGGGGAGAGTGAGAGACACCAGTCAGTGTACTGTGAGTAACAAGGGGAGAGTGAGAGACACCAGTCAGTGTACTGACGGTAACAAGGGGAGACTGAGAGACACCAGCCAGTGTACTGAGAGTAACAAGGGGAGAGTGAGAGACACCAGTCAGTGTACTGAGAGTAACAAGGGGAGAGTGAGAGACACCAGTCAGTGTACTGAGAGTAACAAGGGGAGAGTGAGAGACACCAGTCAGTGTACTGAGAGTAACAAGGGGAGAGTGAGAGACTCCAGTCAGTGTACTGAGAGTAACAAGGGGAGAGTGAGAGACACCAGTCGGTGTACTGACAGTAACAAGGGGAGAGTGAGAGACACTAGTCAGTGTACTGAGAGTAACAAGGGGAGAGTGAGAGACACCAGTCAGTGGACTGACAGTAACAAGGGGAGAGTGAGAGACACCAGTCAGTGTACTGACGGTAACAAGGGGAGAGTGAGAGACACCAGTCAGTGTACTGAGAGTAACAAGGGGAGAGTGAGAGACACCAGTCAGTGTACTGACAGTAACAAGGGGAGAGTGAGAGACACCAGTCAGTCTACTGAGAGTAACAAGGGGAGAGTGAGAGACACCAGTCTGTGCAGACAGTAACAAGGGGAGAGTGAGAGACACCAGTCAGTGTGCTGAGAGTAACACGGGGAGAGTGAGAGACACCAGTCAGTGTACTGACTGTAACAAGGGGAGAGTGAGAGACACCAGTCAGTGTACTGAGAGTAACAAGGGGAGAGTGAGAGACACCAGTCAGTGTACTGACAGTAACAAGGGGAGAGTGAGAGACACCAGTCAGTGTACTGACAGTAACAAGGGGAGAGTGAGAGACACCAGTCAGTGTACTGAGAGTAACAAGGAGAGTGAGAGACACCAGTCAGTGTACTGACAGTAACAAGGGGAGAGTGAGAGACACCAGTCAGTGTACTGAGAGAAACAAGGGGAGAGTGAGAGACACCAGTCTGTGCAGACAGTAACAAGGGGAGAGTGAGAGACACCAGTCAGTGTACTGAGAGTAACACGGGGAGAGTGAGAGACACCAGTCAGTGTACTGACTGTAACAAGGGGAGAGTGAGAGACACCAGTCAGTGTACTGAGAGCAACAAGGGGAGAGTGAGAGACACCAGTCAGTGTACTGACAGTAACAAGGGGAGAGTGAGAGACACCAGTCAGTGTACTGAGAGTAACAAGGGGAGAGTGAGAGACACCAGTCTGTGCAGACAGTAACAAGGGGAGAGTGAGAGACACCAGTCAGTGTACTGAGAGTAACACGGGGAGAGTGAGAGACTCCAGTCAGTGTACTGAGAGTAACAAGGGGAGAGTGAGAGACACCAGTCAGTGTACTGAGAGTAACAAGGGGAGAGTGAGAGACACCAGTCAGTGTACTGAGAGTAACAAGGGGAGAGTGAGAGACTCCAGTCAGTGTACTGAGAGTAACAAGGGGAGAGTGAGAGACACCAGTCAGTGTACTGACAGTAACAAGGGGAGAGTGAGAGACACTAGTCAGTGTACTGAGAGTAACAAGGGGAGAGTGAGAGACACCAGTCAGTGTACTGACAGTAACAAGGGGAGAGTGAGAGACACCAGTCAGTGTACTGACGGTAACAAGGGGAGAGTGAGAGACACCAGTCAGTTTACTGAGAGTAACAAGGGGAGAGTGAGAGACACCAGTCAGTGTACTGACAGTAACAAGGGGAGAGTGAGAGACACCAGTCAGTGTACTGAGAGTAACAAGGGGAGAGTGAGAGACACCAGTCTGTGCAGACAGTAACAAGGGGAGAGTGAGAGACACCAGTCAGTGTGCTGAGAGTAACACGGGGAGAGTGAGAGACACCAGTCAGTGTACTGACAGTAACAAGGGGAGAATGAGAGACACCAGTCAGTGTACTGAGAGTAACAAGGGGAGAGTGAGAGACACCAGTCAGTGTACTGACAGTAACAAGGGGAGAGTGAGAGACACCAGTCAGTGTACTGACAGTAACAAGGGGAGAGTGAGAGACACCAGTCAGTGTACTGAGAGTAACAAGGAGAGTGAGAGACACCAGTCAGTGTACTGACAGTAACAAGGGGAGAGTGAGAGACACCAGTCAGTGTACTGAGAGTAACAAGGGGAGAGTGAGAGACACCAGTCTGTGCAGACAGTAACAAGGGGAGAGTGAGAGACACCAGTCAGTGTACTGAGAGTAACACGGGGAGAGTGAGAGACACCAGTCAGTGTACTGACTGTAACAGGGGGAGAGTGAGAGACACCAGTCAGTGTACTGAGAGCAACAAGGGGAGAGTGAGAGACACCAGTCAGTGTACTGACAGTAACAAGGCGAGAGTGAGAGACACCAGTCAGTGTACTGAGAGTAACAAGGGGAGAGTGAGAGACACCAGTCTGTGCAGACAGTAACAAGGGGAGAGTGAGAGACACCAGTCAGTGTACTGAGAGTAACACGGGGAGAGTGAGAGACACCAGTCAGTGTACTGACTGTAACAAGGGGAGAGTGAGAGACACCAGTCAGTGTACTGAGAGTAACAAGGGGAGAGTGAGAGACACCAGTCAGTGTACTGACAGTAACAAGGGGAGAGTGAGAGACACCAGTCAGTGTACTGACAGTAACAAGGGGAGAGTGAGAGACACCAGTCAGTGTACTGAGAGTAACAAGGAGAGTGAGAGACACCAGTCAGTGTACTGACAGTAACAAGGGGAGAGTGAGAGACACCAGTCAGTGTACTGAGTGTAACAAGGGGAGAGTGAGAGACACCAGTCAGTGTACTGATAGTAACAAGGGGAGAGTGAGAGACACCAGTCAGTGTACTGAGAGTAACAAGGGGCGAGTGAGAGACACCAGTCAGTGTACTGAGAGTAACACGGGGAGAGTGAGAGACACCAGTCAGTATACTGACGGTAACAAGGGGAGAGTGAGGGACACCAGTCAGTGTACTGACAGTAACAAGGGGAGAGTGAGAGACACCAGTCAGTGTACTGAGCGTAACAAGGAGAGTGAGAGACACCAGTCAGTGTACTGACAGTAACAAGGGGAGAGTGAGAGACACCAGTCAGTGTACTGAGAGTAACAAGGGGAGAGTGAGAGACACCAGTCTGTGCAGACAGTAACAAGGGGAGAGTGAGAGACACCAGTCAGTGTACTGAGAGTAACACGGGGAGAGTGAGAGACACCAGTCAGTGTACTGACTGTAACAAGGGGAGAGTGAGAGACAACAGTCAGTGTACTGAGAGCAACAAGGGGAGAGTGAGAGACACCAGTCAGTGTACTGACAGTAACAAGGGGAGAGTGAGAGACACCAGTCAGTGTACTTAGAGTAACAAGGGGAGAGTGAGAGACACCAGTCTGTGCAGACAGTAACAAGGGGAGAGTGAGAGACACCAGTCAGTGTACTGAGAGTAACACGGGGAGAGTGAGAGACACCAGTCAGTGTACTGAGAGTAACACGGGGAGAGTGAGAGACACCAGTCAGTGTACTGAGAGTAACAAGGGGAGAGTGAGAGACACCAGTCAGTGTACTGACAGTAACAAGGGGAGAGTGAGAGACACCAGTCAGTGTACTGACAGTAACAAGGGGAGAGTGAGAGACACCAGTCAGTGTACTGAGAGTAACAAGGAGAGTGAGAGACACCAGTCAGTGTACTGACAGTAACAAGGGGAGAGTGAGAGACACCAGTCAGTGTACTGAGAGTAACAAGGGGAGAGTGAGAGACACCAGTCAGTGTACTGATAGTAACAAGGGGAGAGTGAGAGACACCAGTCAGTGTACTGAGAGTAACAAGGGGAGAGTGAGAGACACCAGTCAGTGTACTGAGAGTAACACGGGGAGAGTGAGAGACACCAGTCAGTATACTGACGGTAACAAGGGGAGAGTGAGGGACACCAGTCAGTGTACTGACAGTAACAAGGGGAGAGTGAGAGACACCAGTCAGTGTACTGAGAGTAACAAGGGGAGAGTGAGAGACACCAGTCAGTGTACTGACAGTAACAAGGGGAGAGTGAGAGACACCAGTCAGTGTACTGAGAGTAACAAGGGGAGAGTGAGAGACACCAGTCTGTGCAGACAGTAACAAGGGGAGAGTGAGAGACACCAGTCAGTGTGCTGAGAGTAACACGGGGAGAGTGAGAGACACCAGTCAGTGTACTGACTGTAACAAGGGGAGAGTGAGAGACACCAGTCAGTGTACTGAGAGTAACAAGGGGAGAGTGAGAGACACCAGTCAGTGTGCTGAGAGTAACACGGGGAGAGTGAGAGACACCAGTCAGTGTACTGACTGTAACAAGGGGAGAGTGAGAGACACCAGTCAGTGTACTGACAGTAACAAGGGGAGAGTGAGAGACACCAGTCAGTGTACTGACAGTAACAAGGGGAGAGTGAGAGACACCAGTCAGTGTACTGACAGTAACAAGGGGAGAGTGAGAGACACCAGTCAGTGTACTGACAGTAACAAGGGGAGAGTGAGAGACACCAGTCAGTGTACTGAGAGTAACAAGGGGAGAGTGAGAGACACCAGTCTGTGCAGACAGTAACAAGGGGAGAGTGAGAGACACCAGTCAGTGTACTGAGAGTAACACGGGGAGAGTGAGAGACACCAGTCAGTGTACTGACTGTAACAAGGGGAGAGTGAGAGACACCAGTCAGTGTACTGAGAGCAACAAGGGGAGAGTGAGAGACACCAGTCAGTGTACTGACAGTAACAAGGGGAGAGTGAGAGACACCAGTCAGTGTACTGAGAGTAACACGGGGAGAGTGAGAGACACCAGTCAGTGTACTGAGAGTAACACGGGGAGAGTGAGAGACACCAGTCAGTGTACTGAGAGTAACAAGGGGAGAGTGAGAGACACCAGTCAGTGTACTGACAGTAACAAGGGGAGAGTGAGAGACACCAGTCAGTGTACTGACAGTAACAAGGGGAGAGTGAGAGACACCAGTCAGTGTACTGAGAGTAACAAGGAGAGTGAGAGACACCAGTCAGTGTACTGACAGTAACAAGGGGAGAGTGAGAGACACCAGTCAGTGTACTGAGAGTAACAAGGGGAGAGTGAGAGACACCAGTCAGTGTACTGATAGTAACAAGGGGAGAGTGAGAGACACCAGTCAGTGTACTGAGAGTAACAAGGGGAGAGTGAGAGACACCAGTCAGTGTACTGAGAGTAACACGGGGAGAGTGAGAGACACCAGTCAGTATACTGACGGTAACAAGGGGAGAGTGAGGGACACCAGTCAGTGTACTGACAGTAACAAGGGGAGAGTGAGAGACACCAGTCAGTGTACTGAGAGTAACAAGGGGAGAGTGAGAGACACCAGTCAGTGTACTGACAGTAACAAGGGGAGAGTGAGAGACACCAGTCAGTGTACTGAGAGTAACAAGGGGAGAGTGAGAGACACCAGTCTGTGCAGACAGTAACAAGGGGAGAGTGAGAGACACCAGTCAGTGTGCTGAGAGTAACACGGGGAGAGTGAGAGACACCAGTCAGTGTACTGACTGTAACAAGGGGAGAGTGAGAGACACCAGTCAGTGTACTGAGAGTAACAAGGGGAGAGTGAGAGACACCAGTCAGTGTACTGAGAGTAACACGGGGAGAGTGAGAGACACCAGTCAGTGTACTGACTGTAACAAGGGGAGAGTGAGAGACACCAGTCAGTGTACTGACAGTAACAAGGGGAGAGTGAGAGACACCAGTCAGTGTACTGACAGTAACAAGGGGAGAGTGAGAGACACCAGTCAGTGTACTGACAGTAACAAGGGGAGAGTGAGAGACACCAGTCAGTGTACTGACAGTAACAAGGGGAGAGTGAGAGACACCAGTCAGTGTACTGAGAGTAACAAGGGGAGAGTGAGAGACACCAGTCTGTGCAGACAGTAACAAGGGGAGAGTGAGAGACACCAGTCAGTGTACTGAGAGTAACACGGGGAGAGTGAGAGACACCAGTCAGTGTACTGACTGTAACAAGGGGAGAGTGAGAGACACCAGTCAGTGTACTGAGAGCAACAAGGGGAGAGTGAGAGACACCAGTCAGTGTACTGACAGTAACAAGGGGAGAGTGAGAGACACCAGTCAGTGTACTGAGAGTAACAAGGGGAGAGTGAGAGACACCAGTCTGTGCAGACAGTAACAAGGGGAGAGTGAGAGACACCAGTCAGTGTACTGAGAGTAACACGGGGAGAGTGAGAGACACCAGTCAGTGTACTGACTGTAACAAGGGGAGAGTGAGAGACACCAGTCAGTGTACTGAGAGTAACAAGGGGAGAGTGAGAGACACCAGTCAGTGTACTGACAGTAACAAGGGGAGAGTGAGAGACACCAGTCAGTGTACTGACAGTAACAAGGGGAGAGTGAGAGACACCAGTCAGTGTACTGAGAGTAACAAGGAGAGTGAGAGACACCAGTCAGTGTACTGACAGTAACAAGGGGAGAGTGAGAGACACCAGTCAGTGTACTGAGAGTAACAAGGGGAGAGTGAGAGACACCAGTCAGTGTACTGATAGTAACAAGGGGAGAGTGAGAGACACCAGTCAGTGTACTGAGAGTAACACGGGGAGAGTGAGAGACACCAGTCAGTATACTGACGGTAACAAGGGGAGAGTGAGGGACACCAGTCAGTGTACTGAGAGTAACAAGGGGAGAGTGAGAGACACCAGTCAGTGTACTGAGAGTAACAAGGGGAGAGTGAGAGACACCAGTCAGTGTACTGAGAGTAACACGGGGAGAGTGAGAGACACCAGTCAGTATACTGACGGTAACAAGGGGAGAGTGAGGGACACCAGTCAGTGTACTGACAGTAACAAGGGGAGAGTGAGAGACACCAGTCAGTGTACTGACTGTAACAAGAAGAGTGAGAGACACCAGTCAGTGTCCTGACAGTAACAAGGGGAGAGTGAGAGACACCAGTCAGTGTACTGACAGTAACAAGGGGAGAGTGAGAGACACCAGTCAGTGTACTGACAGTAACAAGGGGAGAGTGAGAGACACCAGTCAGTGTACTGAGAGTAACACGGGGAGAGTGAGAGACACCAGTCAGTGTACTGACAGTAACAAGGGGAGAGTGAGAGACACCAGTCAGTATACTGACAGTAACAAGGGGAGAGTGAGAGACACCAGTCAGTGTACTGACAGTAACAAGGGGAGAGTGAGAGACACCAGTCAGTGTACTGACAGTAACAAGGGGAGAGTGAGAGACACCAGTCAGTATACTGACAGTAACAAGGGGAGAGTGAGAGACACCAGTCAGTGTACTGACAGTAACAAGGGGAGAGTGAGAGACACCAGTCAGTGTACTGACAGTAACAAGGGGAGAGTGAGAGACACCAGTCAGTGTACTGAGAGTAACAAGGGGAGAGTGAGAGACACCAGTCAGTGTACTGAGAGTAACAAGGGGAGAGTGAGAGACACCAGTCAGTGTACTGACAGTAACAAGGGGAGAGAGAGAGACACCAGTCAGTGTACTGAGAGTAACAAGGGGAGAGTGAGAGACACCAGTCAGTGTACTGAGAGTAACAAGGGGAGAGTGAGAGACACCAGTCAGTGCACTGACAGGAACAAGAGGAGAGTGAGAGACACCAGTCAGTGTACTGAGAGGAACAAGGGGAGAGAGAGAGACACCGGTCAGTGTACTGAGAGTAACAAGGGGAGAGTGAGAGACACCAGTCAGTGTACTGATGGTAACAAGGGGAGAGTGAGAGACACCAGTCAGTGTACTGACAGTAACAAGGAGAGAGTGAGAGACACCTGTCAGTGTCCTGAGAGTAACAAGGGGAGAGTGAGAGACACCAGTCAGTGTACTGAGAGTAACAAGGGGAGAGTGAGAGACACCAGTCAGTGTACTGACAGTAACAAGGGGAGAGTGAGAGACACCGGTCAGTGTACTGAGAGTAACAAGGGGAGAGTGAGAGACACCAGTCAGTGTACTGATGGTAACAAAGGGAGAGTGAGAGACACCAGTCAGTGTACTGAGAGGAACAAGGGGAGAGTGAGAGACACCAGTCAGTGTACTGATGGTAACAAGGGGAGAGTGAGAGACACCAGTCAGTGTACTGACAGTAACAAGGGGAGAGTGAGAGACTCCAGTCAGTGCACTGACAGTAACAAGGGGAGAGTGAGAGACACCAGTCAGTGTACTGACAGTAGCAAGGGGAGAGTGGGAGACACTAGTCAGTGTACTGAGAGTAACAAGGGGAGAGTGAGAGACACCAGTCAGTGTACTGACAGTAACAAGGGGAGAGTGAGAGACACCAGTCAGTGTACTGACGGTAACAAGGGGAGAGTGAGAGACACCAGTCAGTGTACTGAGAGTAACAAGGGGAGAGTGAGAGACACCAGTCAGTGTACTGAGAGTAACAAGGGGAGAGTGAGAGACACCAGTCAGTGTACTGACAGTAACAAGGGGAGAGTGAGAGACACCAGTCAGTGCAGACAGTAACAAGGGGAGAGTGAGAGACACCAGTCAGTGTACTGGCAGTAACAAGGGGAGAGTGAGAGACACCAGTCAGTGTACTGACAGTAACAAGGGGAGAGTGAGAGACACCAGTCAGTGTACTGACAGTAACAAGGAGAGAGTGAGAGACACCTGTCAGTGTACTGAGAGTAACAAGGGGAGAGTGAGAGACACCAGTCAGTGTACTGAGAGTAACAAGGGGAGAGTGAGAGACACCAGTCAGTGTCCTGAGAGTAACAAGGGGAGAGTGAGAGACACCAGTCAGTGTACTGAGAGTAACAAGGGGAGAGTGAGAGACACCAGTCACTGTACTGACAGTAACAAGGGGAGAGTGAGAGACACCAGTCAGTGTACTGAGAGTAACGAGGGGAGAGTGAGAGACACCAGTCTGTGCAGACAGTAACAAGGGGAGAGTGAGAGACACCAGTCAGTGTACTGAGAGTAACAAGGGGAGAGTGAGAGACACCAGTCAGTGTACTGAGAGTAACAAGGAGAGTGAGAGACACCAGTCAGTGTACTGACAGTAACAAGGGGAGAGTGAGAGACACCAGTCAGTGTACTGAGAGTAACAAGGGGAGAGTGAGAGACACCAGTCAGTGTACTGACAGTAAAAGGGGAGAGTGAGAGACACCAGTCAGTGTACTGAGAGTAACAAGGGGAGAGTGAGAGACACCAGTCAGTATACTGACAGTAACAAGGGGAAAGTGAGAGACACCAGTCAGTGTACTGAGAGTAACAAGGGGAGAGTGAGAGACACCAGTCAGTGTACTGAGAGTAACAAGGGGAGAGTGAGAGACACCAGTCAGTGTACTGACAGTAACAAGGGGAGAGTGAGAGACACCAGTCAGTGTACTGACAGTAACAAGGGGAGAGTGAGAGACACCAGTCAGTATACTGACAGTAACAAGGGGAGAGTGAGAGACACCAGTCAGTGTACTGACAGTAACAAGGGGAGAGTGAGAGACACCAGTCAGTGCACTGACAGTAACAAGGGGAGAGTGAGAGACACCAGTCAGTGTACTGAGAGTAACAAGGGGAGAGTGAGAGACACCAGTCAGTGTACTGAGAGTAACAAGGTGGAGAGTGAGAGACACCAGTCAGTATACTTAGAGTAACAAGGGGAGAGTGAGAGACACCAGTCAGTGTACTGTGAGTAACAAGGGGAGAGTGAGAGACACCAGTCAGTGTACTGACGGTAACAAGGGGAGACTGAGAGACACCAGTCAGTGTACTGAGAGTAACAAGGGGAGAGTGAGAGACACCAGTCAGTGTACTGAGAGTAACAAGGGGAGAGTGAGAGACACCAGTCAGTGTACTGAGAGTAACAAGGGGAGAGTGAGAGACTCCAGTCAGTGTACTGACAGTAACAAGGGGAGAGTGAGAGACACCAGTCAGTGTACTGACAGTAACAAGGGGAGAGTGAGAGACACTAGTCAGTGTACTGAGAGTAACAAGGGGAGAGTGAGAGACACCAGTCAGTGTACTGACAGTAACAAGGGGAGAGTGAGAGACACTAGTCAGTGTCCTGAGAGTAACAAGGGGAGAGTGAGAGACACCAGTCAGTGTACTGATGGTAACAAGGGGAGAGTGAGAGACACCAGTCAGTGTACTGACAGTAACAAGGGGAGAGTGAGAGACACCAGTCAGTGTACTGACGGTAACAAGGGGAGAGTGAGAGACACCAGTCAGTGTACTGAGAGTAACAAGGGGAGAGTGAGAGACACCAGTCAGTGTACTGACAGTAACAAGGGGAGAGTGAGAGACACCAGTCAGTGTACTGACAGTAACAAGGGGAGAGTGAGAGACACCAGTCTGTGCAGACAGTAACAAGGGGAGAGTGAGAGACACCAGTCAGTGTACTGAGAGTAACACGGGGAGAGTGAGAGACACCAGTCAGTGTACTGACTGTAACAAGGGGAGAGTGAGAGACACCAGTCAGTGTACTGAGAGTAACAAGGGGAGAGTGAGAGACACCAGTCAGTGTACTGAGAGTAACAAGGGGAGAGTGAGAGACACCAGTCAGTGTACTGACAGTAACAAGGGGAGAGTGAGAGACACCAGTCAGTGTACTGACAGTAACAAGGGGAGAGTGAGAGACACCAGTCAGTGTACTGACAGTAACAAGGGGAGAGTGAGAGACACCAGTCAGTGTACTGACAGTAACAAGGGGAGAGTGAGAGACACCAGTCAGTGTACTGACAGTAACAAGGGGAGAGTGAGAGACACCAGTCAGTGTACTGACAGTAACAAGGGGAGAGTGAGAGACACCAGTCAGTGTGCTGAGAGTAACAAGGAGAGTGAGAGACACCAGTCAGTGTACTGACAGTAACAAGGGGAGAGTGAGAGACACCAGTCAGTGTACTGAGAGTAACAAGGGGAGAGTGAGAGACACCAGTCAGTGTACTGACAGTAACAAGGGGAGAGTGAGAGACACCAGTCAGTGTACTGAGAGTAACAAGGGGAGAGTGAGAGACACCAGTCAGTGTACTGAGAGTAACACGGGGAGAGTGAGAGACACCAGTCAGTACACTGACGGTAACAAGGGGAGAGTGAGAGACACCAGTCAGTGTACTGACAGTAACAAGGGGAGAGTGAGAGACACCAGTCAGTGTACTGGCAGTAACAAGGGGAGAGTGAGAGACACCAGTCAGTGTACTGACAGTAACAAGGGGAGAGTGAGAGACACCAGTCAGTGTACTGACAGTAACAAGGGGAGAGTGAGAGACACCAGTCAGTGTACTGACAGTAACAAGGGGAGAGTGAGAGACACCAGTCAGTGTACTGAGAGTAACAAGGGGCGAGTGAGAGATGATAATCCGGGATAGAATTAACAGTCACTTGGAGGAGAGTGGATTGATGAGGGAAAGCCAGCACGGATGCAGAGTGTGTAGAAGCAGAGGATGTGGGTAGGGTTTTAAATGAATATTTTGTCTCCGTATTCACAAGGGAAAGGGATTGGGGGTAATATTCTGGCATGGGTGGAGGATTGGTTATCTAACAGGAAGCAGAGAGTTGGGATAAATGGTTCATTTTCGGACTGGCAACCAGTGGCCAGTGGTGTTCCACAGGGGTCGGTGCTGGGTCCCCAACTCTTTACAATCTATATTAACGATTTGGAGGAGGGGACCGAGTGCAACATATCAAAATTTGCAGATAATACAAAGATGGGAGGGAAAGTAGAGAGTGACATAAAAAACCTGCAAGGGGATATAGACAGGCTGGGTGAGTGGGCGGAGATTTGGCAGATGCAATATAATATTGGAAAATGTGAGGTTATGCACTTTGGCAGGAAAAATCAGAGAGCAAGTTATTTTCTTAATGGCGAGAGACTGGAAAGTACTGCAGTACAAAGGGATCTGGGGGTCCTAGTGCAAGAAAATCAAAAAGTTGGTATGCAGGTGCAGCAGGTGATCAAGAAAGCCAACGGAATGTTGGCTTTTATTGCTAGGGGGATAGAATATAAAAACAGGGAGATATTGCTGCAGTTATATAAGGTATTGGTGAGACCGCACCTGGAATACTGCATACAGTTTTGGTCTCCATACTTAAGAAAAGACATACTTGCTCTCGAGGCAGTACAAAGAAGCCATGTAGACAACATCCACTGCACTACCCTCATCAATCCTCCTCGTCACTTTCTCACAGAATTCAATCAGATTTGTAAGGCATGACCTTCCCTGAACAAATCCATGCTGACTATCCCTGATTAAACCATGCCTTTCCAAGTGACAGTTTATCCTATCTCTCAGTATTGATTCTAATAGTTTGCCCACCACCGAGGTAAGACTGACCGGCCTATAATTGATCGGCCTTTCCCTCGTACCCTTTTTAAACAATGGTACTACGTTTGCAGTCTTCCAGTCCTCCGGTACCTCCCCTGTATCTAGTGAGGATTGAAAAATGATCCTCAGAGCATCCGCTATTTCCTCCCTGGCTTCCTTCAATAGCCCAGGAAACAATCCATCCGGCCCTGGTGACTTATCAACTTTCAAGGATTCCAGTCCCTCTAGTACTTCCTCTCTCGTTATGTTCACCTTATCCAATATTTCACACCTCTCCTCTTCAACTACTATGTCCGGATCATAAGAACATAAGAACATAAGAAATTGGAGCAGGAGTAGGCCAATCGGCCCCTCGAGCCTGCTCCGCCATTCAATAAGATCATGGCTGATCTGATCCCAACCACAAATCTAAAGAACACAAGAAGTCGGAGCAGGACCCGGCCACACAGCCCCTGGGCCCTCTCCGCCACCCACAGGGCATTGACCGATCCGAACTCAGCTTCATGTCCAATTTCCTGCCCGCTCCCCGTAACCCCTAATTCCCTTTACTTCTAGGAAACTGTCTATTTCTGTTTTAAATTTATTTAATGATGTAGCTTCCACAGCTTCCTGGGGCAGCAAATTCCACAGACCTACTACCCTCTGAGTGAAGAAGTTTCTCCTCATCTCAGTTTTGAAAGAGCAGCCCCTTATTCTAAGATTATGCCCCCTAGTTCTAGTTTCACCCATCTTTGGGAACATCCTTACCGCATCCACCCGATCGAGCCCCTTCACAATCTTATATGTTTCAATAAGATCGCCTCTCATTCTTCTGAACTCCAATGAGTAGAGTCCCAATCTACTCAACCTCTCCTCATATGTCCGCCCCCTCATCCCCGGGATTAACCGAGTGAACCTTCTTTGTACTGCCTCGAGAGCAAGTATGTCTTTTCTTAAGTATGGAGACCAAAACTGTATGCAGTATTCCAGGTGCGGTCTCACCAATACCTTATATAACTGCAGCAATACCTCCCTGTTTTTATATTCTATCCCCCTAGCAATAAAAGCCAACATTCCGTTGGCCTTCTTGATCACCTGCTGCACCTGCAAACTAACTTTTTGATTTTCTTGCACTCGGACCCCCAGATCCCTTTGTACTGCAGTACTTTCCAGTTTCTCGCCATTGAGATCAACATGGATACAGAATTGGCTGAGGGACAGGAAACAGAGAGTAGTGGTGAACGGTTGTTTTTCGGACTGGAGGGAGGTGTACAATGGTGTTCCCCAGGGGTCAGTGCTGGGACCACTGCTTTTCTTGATATATATTAATGACTTGGACTTGGGTGTACAGGGCACAATTTGAATATTTGCAGATGACACAAAACTTGGAAGGGTAGTGAACAGTGAGGAGGATAGTGATAGACTTCAAGAGGGTATAGAAGTGATACATTTCAGTAGGAAGAACGAGGAGAGGCAATATAAACTAGAGGGCACAACTCCAAAAGGGGTACAGGAACAGAGAGGTCTGGGTGTATATGTACACAAATCGTTGAAGGTGGCAGGGCAGGTTGAGCCTCTCGCCAAACTATTCCAGTGCACTGGATACAGCAAAGGCTATGGGCCCCGACAACATCCCAGCTGTAGTGCTGAAGACTTGTGCTCCAGAACTAGCTGCCCCTCTCGCCAAGCTGTTCCAGTACAGCTACAACACTGGCATCTACACGACAATGTGGAAAATTGCCCAGGTATGTCCTGTCCACAAAAAGCAGGACAAATCCAATCCGGCCAATTACCGCCCCATCAGTCCACTCTCAATCATCAGCAAAGTGATGGAAGGTGTCGTCGACAGTGCTATCAAGCGGCACTTACTCACCAATAACCTGCTCACCGATGCTCAGTTTGGGTTCCACCAGGACCACTCGGCTCCAGACCTCATTACAGCCTTGGTCCAAACATAAGGTTAAATCTCATGGGATCCAAGGTGAGGTAGCCAATTGGATACAAAATTGGCTTGACGACAGAAGACAGAGGGTGGTTGTCGAGGGTTGTTTTTCAAACTGGATGCCTGTGTCCAGCGGTGTGCCTCAGGGATCGGTGCTGGGTCCGCTGTTATTTGTTATTTATATTAATGATTTGGATGAGAATTTAGGAGGCATGGTTAGTAAGTTTGCAGACGACACCAAGATTGGTGGCATTGTGGACAGTGAAGAAGGTTATCTAGGATTGCAACGGGATCTTGATAAATTGGGCCAGTGGGCCGATGAATGGCAGATGGAGTTTAATTTAGATAAATGTGAGGTGATGCATTTTGGTAGATCGAATCGGGCCAGGACCTACTCCGTTAATGGTAGGGCGTTGGGGAGAGTTATAGAACAAAGAGATCTAGGAGTACAGATTCATAGCTCCTTGAAAGTGGAGTCACAGGTGGATAGGGTGGTGAAGAAGGCATTCAGCATGCTTGGTTTCATTGGTCAGAACATTGAATGCAGGAGTTGGGATGTCTTGTTGAAGTTGTACAGGGCATTGGTGAGGCCACACTTGGAATACTGTGTACAGTTCTGGTCACCCTATTATAGAAAGGATATTATTAAACTAGAAAGAGTGCAGAAAAGATTTACTAGGATGCTACCGGGACTTGATGGTTTGACTTACAGGGAGAGGTTAGACAGACTGGAACTTTATTCCCTGGAGAGTAGGAGGTTAAGGGGTGATCTTATAGAAGTCTATAAAATAATGAGGGGCATAGATAAGGTCGATAGTCAAAATCTTTTCCCAAAGGTAGGGGAGTCTATAACGAGGGGGCACAGATTTAAGGTGAGAGGGGAGAGATACAAAAGGATCCAGAGGGGCAATTTTTTCACTCAAAGGGTGGTGAGTGTCTGGAACGAGCTGCCAGAGGCAGTAGTAGAGGCGGGTACAATTTTGTCTTTTAAAAAGCATTTGGACAGTTACATGGGTAAGATGGGTATAGAGGGATATGGGCCAAGTGCAGGCAATTGGGACTAGCTTAGTGGTATAAACTGGGCGACATGGACATGTTGGGCCGAAGGGCCTGTTTCCATGTTGTAACTTCTATGATTCTATGATTCTATGAACAAAAGAGCTGAATTCCAGAGGTGAGGTGAGAGTGACTGCCCTTGACATCAAGGCAGCATTTGACCGAGTGTGGCACCAAGGAGCCCTCGTAAAATTGAAGTCAATGAGAATCAGGGGGAAAACTCTCCAGTGGCTAAAGTCATACCGAGCACAAAGGAAGATGGTAGTGGTTGTTGGAGGCCAATCTCGATCTCTCCCCCCGTCGCTCTCTCCCCCAAAGTCGCTCCTCTCCCCCCATCACTCTTCCCCCACCCCATCCTCTCCCCCCCCCCCCCCCCACAGCCTCTCCCCCCCCCCCTGCCTGTATCCCTGTCTCTCTCTCCCAGCCCGTGCCTTCCTGTGTCTGTACTGGGAGACCTGTGTCGATGAGGTGCTCCCTGATTACACCGTCTGCTCTCTCCAGTCACGCACGATCTTTCTCCCCCTGTTTGCAGATTAAAGACGATTGAAGTGGTGATTCGCAGCACCCAGGAGGCCGAGGATCTGGTGAAGGAATTCGAGACTCGCCTGAGGGAGGTGAACAATGTCCCAGCAGACACAAAATCCCTGGAGTCCTACAGACAGCAGCTGAAGGTGAGTGAAGGGAGCAGAGAGCAGGTTCAGACTGGGCAGCAGGTCTCGGTGATTGATGGTACACGCTGAGTGTGACAGACTCAGTGACTGTACACGCTGAGTGTGACAGACTCAGTGACTGTACACGCTGAGTGTGACAGACTCAGTGATTGTACACGCTGAGTGTGACAGACTCAGTGATTGTACACGCTGAGTGTGACAGACTCAGTGACTGTACACGCTGAGTGTGACAGACTCAGTGACTGTACACGCTGAGTGTGACAGACTCAGTGACTGTACACGCTGAGTGTGACAGACTCAGTGATTGTACACGCTGAGTGTGACAGTCTCAGTGACTGTACACGCTGAGTGTGACAGACTCAGTGATTGTACACGCTGAGTGTGACAGACTCAGTGACTGTACACGCTGAGTGTGACAGACTCAGTGATTGTACACGCTGAGTGTGACAGACTCAGTGATTGTACACGCTGAGTGTGACAGACTCAGTGACTGTACACGCTGAGTGTGACAGACTCAGTGACTGTACACGCTGAGTGTGACAGACTCAGTGACTGTACACGCTGAGTGTGACAGACTCAGTGATTGTACACGCTGAGTGTGACAGACTCAGTGACTGTACACGCTGAGTGTGACAGACTCAGTGACTGTACACGCTGAGTGTGACAGACTCAGTGACTGTACACGCTGAGTGTGACAGACTCAGTGACTGTACACGCTGAGTGTGACAGACTCAGTGATTGTACACGCTGAGTGTGACAGACTCAGTGACTGTACACGCTGAGTGTGACAGACTCAGTGACTGTACACGCTGAGTGTGACAGACTCAGTGATTGTACACGCTGAGTGTGACAGACTCAGTGACTGTACACGCTGAGTGTGACAGACTCAGTGACTGTACACGCTGAGTGTGACAGACTCAGTGACTGTACACGCTGAGTGTGACAGACTCAGTGATTGTACACGCTGAGTGTGACAGACTCAGTGACTGTACACGCTGAGTGTGACAGACTCAGTGATTGTACACGCTGAGTGTGACAGACTCAGTGACTGTACACGCTGAGTGTGACAGACTCAGTGATTGTACACGCTGAGTGTGACAGACTCAGTGACTGTACACGCTGAGTGTGACAGACTCAGTGACTGTACACGCTGAGTGTGACAGACTCAGTGATTGTACACGCTGAGTGTGACAGTCTCAGTGACTGTACACGCTGAGTGTGACAGACTCAGTGACTGTACACGCTGAGTGTGACAGACTCAGTGATTGTACACGCTGAGTGTGACAGACTCAGTGACTGTACACGCTGAGTGTGACAGACTCAGTGATTGTACACGCTGAGTGTGACAGACTCAGTGATTGTACACGCTGAGTGTGACAGACTCAGTGATTGTACACGCTGAGTGTGACAGACTCAGTGACTGTACACGCTGAGTGTGACAGACTCAGTGACTGTACACGCTGAGTGTGACAGACTCAGTGACTGTACACGCTGAGTGTGACAGACTCAGTGACTGTACACGCTGAGTGTGACAGACTCAGTGATTGTACACGCTGAGTGTGACAGACACAGTGATTGTACACGCTGAGTGTGACAGACTCAGTGATTGTACACGCTGAGTGTGACAGTCTCAGTGATTGTACACGCTGAGTGTGACAGTCTCAGTGATTGTACACGCTGAGTGTGACAGACTCAGTGATTGTCCACGCTGAGTGTGAAAGACTCAGTGATTGTACACGCTGAGTGTGACAGACTCAGTGATTGTACACGCTAAGTGTGACAGACTCAGTGATTGTACACGCTGAGTGTGACAGACTCAGTGATTGTACACGCTGAGTGTGACAGACTCAGTGATTGATGTTACACACTGAGTGTGACAGATTCAGTGATTGTACACACTGAGTGTGACAGACTCAGTGATTGATTGTACACACTGAGTGTGACAGTCTCAGTGATTGATGGTACATGCTGATTGTGACAGTCTCAGTGATTGTACACGCTGAGTGTGACAGACTCAGTGATTGATGTTACAGGCTGAGTGTGACAGTCTCAGTGATTGATTGTACACACTGAGTGTGACAGTCTCAGTGATTGATTCTACACGCTGAGTGTGAACATGTCAGTCAGTGATTGTTCACGCTGAGTGTGACAGACTCAGTGATTGATTCTACATGCTGAGTGTGAACATGTCAGTCAGTGATTGTACACGCTGAGTGTGACAGACTCAGTGATTGATTCTACACGCTGAGTGTGACAGACTCAGTGATTGTACACACTGAGTGTGACAGTCTCAGTGATTGATTCTACATGCTGAGTGTGAACATGTCAGTCAGTGATTGTACACGCTGAGTGTGACAGACTCAGTGATTGATTGTACAGGCTGAGTGTGACAGACTCAGTGATTGTACACGCTGAGTGTGACAGGCTCAGTGATTGTACACGCTGAGTGTGACAGACTCAGTGATTGTATACGCTGAGTGTGACAGACTCAGTGATTGTACACGCTGAGTGTGACAGTCTCAGTGATTGATTGTACACACTGAGTGTGACCGTGTCAGTCAGTGCTTTATATGATGAGTGTGAGAGTGTCAGTGATTGATTCTACATGCTGAGTGTGACAGTCTCAGTGATTATACATGCTGTGTGTGACCGTGTCAGTCAGTGCTTGCACACAATGAGTGTGAGAGTGTCAGTCAGTGATTGTACATGGTGAGTGTGAGAGTGTCTTTGATTGATTGTACACGCTGAGTGTGACAGTATCAGTGATTGAAACTCAGCGTGTACAATCAGTGATCGTACGCTGAGTGTGACCGTGTCAATCAGTGATCGTACGCTGAGTGTGACCGTGTCAATCAGTGATCGTACGCTGAGTGTGACCGTGTCAATCAGTGATTGTACACGCTGAGTGTGACAGACTCAGTGATTGTACACGCTGAGTGTGACAGACTCAGTGATTGTACACGCTGAGTGTGACAGACTCAGTGATTGATTATACACACTGAGTGTGACAGTCTCAGTGATTGTACACACTGAGTGTGACAGTCTCAGTGATTGTACACGCTGAGTGTGACAGATTCAGTGATTGACGTTACAGGCTGAGTGTGACACTCTCAGTGATTGATTGTACACACTGAGTGTGACAGTCTCAGTGATTGATTCTACACGCTGAGTGTGAACATGTCAGTCAGTGATTGTACACGCTGACTGTGACAGACTCAGTGATTGATTCTACACGCTGAGTGTGAACATGTCAGTCAGTGATTGTACACGCTGAGTGTGACAGACTCAGTGATTGATTCTACACGCTGAGTGTGAACATGTCAGTCAGTGATTGTACACGCTGAGTGTGACAGACTCAGTGATTGATTGTACAGACTGAGTGTGACAGACTCAGTGATTGTACACGCTGAGTGTGACAGATTCAGTGATTGTACACGCTGAGTGTGACAGACTCAGTGATTGATTGTACACACTGAGTGTGACCGTGTCAGTCAGTGCTTTTATATGATGAGTGTGAGAGTGTCAGTGATTGATTCTATATGCTGAGTGTGACAGTCTCAGTGATTATACATGCTGTGTGTGACCGTGTCAGTCAGTGCTTGTACACAATGAGTGTGAGAGTGTCAGTCAGTGATTGTACATGATGAGTGTGAGAGTGTCTGTGATTGATTGTACACACTGAGTGTGACAGTATCAGTGATTGACACTCAGCGTGTACAATCAGTGATCGTACGCTGAGTGTGACCGTGTCAATCAGTGATTGTACACGCTGAGTGTGACAGTCTCAGTGATTGTACACGCTGAGTGTGACAGTCTCAGTGATTGTACACGCTGAGTGTGACAGTCTCAGTGATTGACACTCAGCGTGTACAATCAGTGATCGTACGCTGAGTGTGACCGTGTCAATCAGTGATTGTACACGCTGAGTGTGACCGTGTCAATCAGTGATTGTACATGCTGAGTGTGACAGTCTCAGTGATTGTACATGCTGAGTGTGACAGTCTCAGTGATTGTACATGCTGAGTGTGACAGTCTCAGTGATTGTACACGCTGAGTGTGACAGTCTCAGTGATTGTACACGCTGAGTGTGACAGTCTCAGTGATTGACACTCAGCGTGTACAATCAGTGATCGTACGCTGAGTGTGACCGTGTCAATCAGTGATTGTACACGCTGAGTGTGACAGTCTCAGTGATTGTACACGCTGAGTGTGACAGTCTCAGTGATTGTACACGCTGAGTGTGACAGTCTCAGTGATTGTACACGCTGAGTGTGACAGACTCAGTGATTGTACACGCTGAGTGTGACAGACTCAGTGATTGTACACGCTGAGTGTGACAGTCTCAGTGATTGTACACGCTGAGTGTGACAGTCTCAGTGATTGTACACGCTGAGTGTGACAGACTCAGTGATTGTACACGCTGAGTGTGACAGTCTCAGTGATTGTACACGCTGAGTGTGACAGTCTCAGTGATTGTACACGCTGAGTGTGACAGACTCAGTGATTGTACACGCTGAGTGTGACAGTCTCAGTGATTGTACACGCTGAGTGTGACAGTCTCAGTGATTGTACACGCTGAGTGTGACAGACTCAGTGATTGTACACGCTGAGTGTGACAGTCTCAGTGATTGTACACGCTGAGTGTGACAGTCTCAGTGATTGTACACGCTGAGTGTGACAGTCTCAGTGATTGTACACGCTGAGTGTGACAGACTCAGTGATTGTACACGCTGAGTGTGACAGTCTCAGTGATTGTACACGCTGAGTGTGACAGACTCAGTGATTGTACACGCTGAGTGTGACAGACTCAGTGATTGTACACGCTGAGTGTGACAGTCTCAGTGATTGTACACGCTGAGTGTGACAGTCTCAGTGATTGTACACGCTGAGTGTGACAGTCTCAGTGATTGTACACGCTGAGTGTGACAGTCTCAGTGATTGTACACGCTGAGTGTGACAGACTCAGTGATTGTACACGCTGAGTGTGACAGACTCAGTGATTGTACACGCTGAGTGTGACAGACTCAGTGATTGTACACGCTGAGTGTGACAGTCTCAGTGATTGTACACGCTGAGTGTGATATTAGAGACGCCCCTTCGCCCATTCACTCATTGATTGGTTCCTTGCGCCTGTCTAGGGTACGCGTCTAGAGGTCGAAGGTCACCAGCCGCTGTTCGATAATCTGGAGACTGAACTGAACAAAGCCAAAGTGGTGAACGAGCGTCTGATCCGCAGTCACAGTGAGCGGGACGTGGACCTGGATCACTACCGGGAGTGTGTGCAGCAACTCCTGGAGCACTGGCAGGGGATCCAGAGTCAGATTGACACCCGGTCCCGGGAGCTGGATCAGTTAGGCCGGCAGCTCAACTATTACCGCCAGTCCTACCATTGTCTCATCAAGTGGATTCAGGAAACCAAGGATATACAGGAGAAGATCCAGGCAGCGACCATCAGGGACAGCAGCAGCCTGAAG